>NC_091758.1:35803781-35901281 GCF_043380555.1 Nothobranchius furzeri
TTGAGGCGCTTATGTTTGGAAATTAAAAAATTTTTTAATTTAATTTTGATGTTTGTTCTCCAATAAAATTTCTTGGAATGTAAATGCAACCAGGTTGGGTGATTTATTGTTGTTATTGTTGTTTTTGCAGGCGCAAGGAACAAAGGATGGCAAACCGAAGCAGAAAGTGATCATTTCAGATTGTGGAGAATATGAATGAAAATAAAAATGATGTGGTTTTGTAAGTGTGTATGAAGAGAGGAAGAATTTTTTTTTTACCTGAACCTGCTTCTTTTGTGCTGTAAATATTTCAATAAACACATTTTTATAGTTTTTTTTCTTTCCTTTTGTTAAATCAGTTTTTTTTTCTTGAACTATTTTTAAAATGCTTTTTGGTGCACGTTTCCTGACAAAATAGACAAATATGAGGAAATAAAATGTATTATTATCAGTTATATCGGGGCAGCAGTAGCTCAGGTGGTAGAGCAGGTTGCCTCATGATCGGAGGGTCATGGGTTCGACTCCAGCTCCCGCCAGGGGCATCCTGCTGTTGTGTCCTTGGGCAAGACACTTCAACTTGCATGTGTTAGTGGTGGCCAGGTGGCAGCCTCGCCTCCGTCAGACCTCCCCAGGGTGGCTGTGGCTACAAGTAGCTTACCATCACTAGCAATGTGAGAGTGTGTGTGTGTGAAAGCGTCTTTGGGTGACTAGAATAGCGCTATATAAGTGCAATGCATTATTATTATTAATTATCCACATGAATGTCGGGTATTCATTTCAATGTATTTATTTTAACTTCGTTTACATTTTATTTCCCTGATATTTATTTGCTGAATTTTAGGCAGGAAGCGCTCCGGGCTGCTCTGATTGAACCAAAACGTTCAGATGAATCCACGTGATCTCGAAGCGCCTGAAGACCGTTATTCTGCCTCCTTTTGTTTAATCATGGTTTAATCCAGCAGACGTAAATCTGAGGCCTCGCAGCTCCACCTGATTGGTCGAGGTGTTTCAGGTGGAGAGGCCACACCTGGCGGTGGGGGAGTCGTGGCACGCGCAGCTCCTCCTCCTCCTCCCCCAGCCCCGCCACCTCCGTCCTGCCTGAGCTCAAGAGTCTCCTCGCGGTTCAGCTCCGGACTGCTGCTCCGATCCGAGGCAGAAGCTCCGCGGCAGCGTTTAATCTGTGAGTACTCAATCCAGATTATAAATAAAATAGACGGAATAGTTAAGTGAGGCGGAGTTCTAGCTCATTCCTCTTTTTTTAGGATGTTTGTAACGAAACGCGCGCAATTACGCACGGAATGTCTGAATTTGGAAGTCCGAACCGCAAACTTTGGAAGTGAGTGAATGGCTGCTTCCGTCTCTGTAGGATTATGTACCTAATGTGTCATAAATATGGAATAAAACGGATTATTCTATTTTTAGTTCCTTTTAAGACATTTTGTGCGGGAATGTAGGAACTGTAGGAAAGCTGTATAAAACATTGTGTAAACAATCCAGTCAGACCTGATTGGTTTCTTGCTCTCCACCTTATGCACTGTCTTCTCGTTTCAGTTCCAGACGGTTACCTGAATTTAATCTGTGCCATTTAAGCCGAGAAGCGCCTCTGTCTTCTATCAGCAGGAAGAGAGGACAGGCTGTGAACAAAGCTTCATCATGAACTGGGCATTCCTCCAGGGCCTCCTCAGCGGGGTGAACAGATACTCCACAGCCTTCGGCCGAGTGTGGCTCTCCATTGTTTTCCTCTTCAGGATCATGGTGTTTGTGGTGGCGGCAGAGAAGGTGTGGGGGGACGAGCAGAAAGACTTCAGCTGCAACACGGCTCAGCCCGGCTGCCACAACGTCTGCTACGATCACTTCTTCCCTGTGTCTCACGTGCGCCTCTGGGCCCTGCAGCTCATCTTCGTCACCTGCCCGTCTCTCCTGGTGGTGATGCACGTGGCCTACAGGGAGGACAAGGAGAGAAAAAACAAAGCCAAGCATGGTGAGAACTGCCAGAGCATCTACCAAAACACTGGTAAGAAGCGCGGAGGCCTGTGGTGGACCTACGTCCTCACCCTGGTCTTCAAAATCGGCGTGGACGCCACTTTCATCTACCTTCTTTACCACATCTACGAAGGCTACGATTTCCCCTCGCTCATCAAGTGTACGGAGGCGCCTTGCCCCAACACGGTGGACTGCTTCATCTCTCGGCCTACAGAGAAGAGAATCTTCACCATCTTCATGGTGGTCACCAGTTTCATCTGCATCCTCCTCTCCATCATAGAAATCATCTACCTGATTGTCAAACGCTGCCACGAGTGCATCTCAAGCAGAGGCAGCCATAACTCCCGCTCCATCAGGACCCACACCATGTCCAGCGGCAGCACCCTGATAGCAGCAAACACTCTGAAACTGGGCAGCAAACACACCCCTGAGACACCAGCGCCGTCGTACATGGTCGCCGTGTCATGAACGCGTTGTTAAAACTCACGAAACAAAGACAGAACTCCAATCACGAGTCTGACTTTCTGAATCAGGAATATTACGTGTCATAAATCTGGAATGTGTTCATTGTTGGGAGCATTTAAAGTGTGATGAAGCTCCAGAGCTCCTCCAGAGGAAACCAGCATGAGCATGTTGGAGCTGCATGAGTCACGGCTCAGTTCGGCACATGCGGTTCCTCCTGTGTAAGATTTTCCTTGTGCTGAAGCCCAGCCGCAGTCGCTCAGCCCTGTGCTGACACGTCTGCTCCTCCTCCACTCAGACGCTCTTATTGGACTCTGTGTTTGTTGTTGTTTTTGTGCATTTCGTTATTTTTCTGCTGCTTCTGAAAAGACCGGATGTGCATATTTGACAGTGTTGAGGTGTAAGTTTACTACGTTTTTTTGTAAATGAGATCCGTAATAAATAATGTTTTATGTTTTGAATGAAATGTTTTTGTTTTTTCATATAAGGAAGTCTTTGTGTAGATGAACATGAATCTGATGTAGCACAGGGAATGCACTCGAGAGCAAAGCAAGCCACCCACCCTGCAGGAGGGAAAAAAAGGATTTGTTGACTTTACACAAGTTGGGCAAAGATTTCCGCCTCCTTTGCTCTTCGTTCTGATTTCGGTGTGTTTCATAAGTTTCCTGAAATCCTTCCTTCTAATTGGCTGCTTGATCTGTTGCCAGGGCATTGCCTTCATTGTTTGGGCAGACTGGTGCTTTTAGCCGAGCAGAAGCTCCCTCCCAAATTGACGTTGGCCTCCACCCTATTGAAGAATTTGTGTCTGTACACAGATTCTGGATGATTGCAGCATCCACACACGCAGCAGATGCAGTGAGAGTTAAAAGCCCCCCCCCCCCCCGTTTTTAAATGCATCAACTCTGCTGTGATGTATCGGCATAAACAAAACTCAGCCACTCTAATGACCTTTAGCAAACAGAGGCTCTGCAGACGCCTCTCTTAGTGCTTTGCTGGAACTTTAAAAGTCAGATCAGCTCTTCAATAAATATCCTTCTTGGTAGGTTCGTGATACGGGTGTGATGACCAGTTGGTTCAGGGTTCTGTTGTTTCTATCAGTGACAACAAATCTGAGAATATCATCATGACATGTGGAGTTCCCCAAGGTCCAGTTCTTGGACCACTGCTCTTTGATCTCTACAGGCTCCCCCCTGGGTCAGATACTTTACAAAAACAACATCACCTATCATAGTTGTGCAGATGACACCCAGATCTACTAGCTCTATCACATGGTGACACTGGAGCAAGTTAATGACTGGATGCAGTCAAACTTCCTCCAGTTACGATTACCAAAGAGAACTATTAGTAGATTAAAGACTAATGAGTCTCTGAGCCTCTGACCTCTCTGCTGCCTTCGACACCGTGGACCATGACATCCTACTTAGGAGGTTGGAGATGAGGTTGGGGTAACAGGGATCCCACTTCATTGGTTCAGTTCATATTTGTCAGATAGACAATTTAGTGTTCACATTGACAGCTTTTCCTCTCCATCTACTCCACTTCGCTGAGGTATGCCTCAGGGTTCGATTCTAGGACCACTCCTATTCTCGATTTACTTATTGCCACTGGGGATGATTCTGACTAACCTTGGAATAAGTTATCACCTTTACGCGGACGATTGCCAGATTTATCTGGCTTTAAGTAAGCCTGACTCAACACGCCTCCTTGTCGACTGTATTACTGCAGTTAAAGGCTGGCTGTCGGAGATCTTCCTTTGCCTTAAAGAAAACAAGACCGACGACATTCTTTTTAATCCATAAATACAAAGCATGCACCTGGTGACTACCCTCTACCGTTTTGAAATGTTAAATTTGGTGTTTCCAGTCTGGGAGTGAAACTTCACTCTGATGTTAATGAGTTCACAAATTAACTCTACAGTCCGGTCCTGCTTTTTTCAACTACGTCGCATCTCGCGCTTAAAGTCAATAGTCAAACAACCTCAGCTGGAGTCTGTTGTTCACGCCTTTGTAACTACACGTTTAGACTATGCCAACTCACTACTTGTTGGTGTCAGCGCCTCAGCAATCGAGCGTCTACAGAGAGTGCAAAATGCGGCGGCTAGGCTCCTGACAAACACCTCACGACGATGTCACATTTCACCCATCCTTGCACGCTTGCACTGGCTGCCTGTTCAATACCGCATCCAATTTAAGGTTCTGACCTTTGTCTACAACATTCTGAATGGTCAAGCCCCGGCTTATCTCTCAGAACTGATAAAGCCTTATGCTCCAACCAGAAACCTGAGATCTGCAGATCATTTGCTTTTGTGCGTCCCGAAAATGAGGTATAAATCTCGTGGAGAGTGGGCCTTTGCGTTCACTGCTCCTAAACTCTGGAACGCTCTCCCCCTTAGTGTTCAACAGGCCCCAGAACTGGGTCGATTTAAGTCAGTACTGAAGGCCGCCTTCTATCATTTAGCTTTTATTCAATGGTCAAGCTTTTAGTGTTTGTACGTTTTATTGAGGCTCTGTATTTTACTGTTGTATGTTTCTTTTACAAATTTTAGATTTTACCTCTTACCTCCTATATGACTTTTTTCTGTTTTTATCTCGGGGTTTGTCCTTTTTACTGTACGGCACTTTGGTCAGCTGTCATGCTGTTTTTAAATGTGCTGTATAAATAAACATGGTATGGTATGGTATAGCCGTCTAAACACAGAACCGTTTTATGTTAGTGCAGCTGGGATGTTCTAAGAAAACTAAACGGTCAAGATGTATTGTTAAAACCCAATAAAAAGCTAAAATATCCCAAGTAACCAGCTTCTAACATTAATAATTATTAAGTAATAGACAGGGTTATTACATTTCTCCCCTCTAGTAGGGTGGGTGTGAGTTTTGCTCCCAATTTGGATGTTCTCTCTCTCTACTTGAAGTCAGTTGTCACCAGCCTGGGGGTGAGGCTGGATGCAGAACTCAAACAGGAAGCTCACATCAACATGGTGGCATGAGCCTGCTTTTTTAACCCACAGCGGTTTACCAAAATCAAGCCCTTGTTGTCTCGAGCGCATTTGGAGTCTGTGCTCCACGCATTTGTTTTATCCAGGCTCGACTATTGCAATGCTTTATACATTGGGCTAAGTCAGGCAGCACTGACATCTTGGTTCAGAACTCTGTGGCCAGATCTCTGACAGGGACGAGGAGGTTGGCACACATCACTCCTGTGCTGGCCTCAATACATTGGCTCCCTGTAGGTTTTCAGGCTAAGTTTAAAGTTATGTGCTATGTCTTCCGGTCTTTTTATGGTGGTGCCCCACCGTACTTGGCAGCATTAACAAAAAGGCATACCCCATCACGAACTCTATGTTTGGCTGATCTGGAGCTACTGGCTGTCCCACAAACTAGGTACAGGTTTAGAGGTGATCAAGCTTTCTTTGTCTTTGCTCCTTCTCTCTGGCATTAGCTTCCACTTGATTTAAACTGTCACCTTTGCTGCAGGTTTTTAAGAGTCGATTGAAGACTCATTTTTATTGTTTGGCTTTTATGTGACCTGGTTGTATGCTTTTATGCTCCTTGTTTGCATTTTGTATGGTGCTCTTATGTCTGTATGTTGCCTTTTCCTACTTTTTGTTGCCATCTGTGTTTTTACTGTATTTTTAGGTTCAGCGCCTTGGGCTCCTGCAAAGGCGGTGGAAGGCGCTATACAAATAAAGATTGATTGCGGGTTACAAACTAGTGTTATTTTATATGAATAACATTTTATTGCTTTCGAGTGTGATTTTGGTTCTACATTATGATTAATAAAACACGATTATGTCGTAAAAAGAAACTTTCCTTGTGAAATGTGGAAGTGGTGGAAGTATTGTGGTTTGGGGCCCCTCGGTGCAGGAAATCAAAGATTTTTTAATAAGTAATGATGAATTTACCAGTTAATTCTGGTAAAATCTGTTTATTATTCATTTCACTTTAATATTAAATTAGTGAGGTCAAACATTTAGGTTTTTGATCTTTTCAGCTTTTGTGTTCTGAGCTGTCTGGAAGTGGAGCCATTTCTTTAGGCTAACCCCGCTCATCTTGTGTTAAGTCTTAGTTATATTGTTGAATAAAACATCTAATTAGTTCATCCTGATGAGCTGGATTATTGATAAAATCCTCATACGTCCAGAAACCTTTTCATAATTTGTTAGAGATGGACCCAAAGCAGAAACATTTGGCGAATCAAATCCAGTGACACCAGAGGTGAACCATTTACGGAAAAACTTGAACTACAACTGATGTGCACAGCTCTCCAACCTGTATTGTAAAATCGCAGCCATTCCTGCATGATGACGCGGTGATTTGGAATTTTGCTTACAAGCAGATGATGCTGCAAAAAAAGTCTATTTCTAATTCAAGAAGACGGATCTTTTTATACTGAGGCTAAACTGATAACTCCAATTATCCTCAGATGTGTAAAAGAAAATTATTCATTTAAAGGATTAAAGACAAATTTAGATGTTTTTTCTGGACAAATAAAACATTTAAATCAAAGTTTGATGTAATTTAAGCTAAAACACGAGTGGTTTTACGCGTGTGAAGGCCTTTTAGTGCAGTCTGACTGGGAATGTGCGAGAATATTCCACCTCTTCTGAAAGAATCTCTAATCAAAGCTTTTCACGGCTTCCTTCCTTTCACAGCAGCACGGGTAGCATGTTTGTCCTGTTGGTTCGGCTCTACTCGGGTGAAACTCGTCACTGGAAGGTGTTGAGTCAACACCGTGCATTCCTGGGTGTGCACTCTGCTGGGACCAGCTCATCGTCTGCAGAAGAAAGCGTTTACACCTTTCTTTGTCTTTGAATGTGACACTTGTCCTCAGAAGTGTCCACATTTGTGCAAGATCAGACAGGACTTGTTTTCTGAAACTGCAGTTTCCCGAAGCACATAACTGCAGCTAAAATCAGTGACACCAGTAAGAAGTTTGCATGTGATCTTTAAACAATAGATGCTTTCATTCCCTTTAACCATCGATAGATATTCATCTATCTGGGCAGAGTTTTAAAAAATGCATCCTTGTTCCTTCTTTTTCTGTTCCAACTTAGAATAAAACACTCACATTGTCTTTTATTCTTTCATTATGTGCAATCACTCCATTAAATACCTGAATGCAAGAACCGGCAAGCTTCAGCTCTAACCCATCAGGGTTTGATGGGACTTGCTGTCTGTGCTTTTATTGTTTTTTCATTTTATAACCCATTAACTATGTTTGATGGGAAATAAATCAGAAAGTTTAAGAGACGGAACGTCACGGGAAATTTTTACACTGCAGACTCTTCAAGATTTACTCTTAGAGTGGAGAGGTTTGTACATTTCATCGTGGGCAAACCTTTAACCAACAGGAAATCTGGCCCCCACAGCGCTTCTCATTCGGAGCTCTCCTTCCGCCACTCAATACTTGTAACTGAATCTGTTTGAAATCATTGCTTGCATAAAAGACACCTGACCACACCTGCAATCAATCCAACTCCAACCTCTCCACCAAAGGACTTTCTGAGGACACCAGGGACAAGACCGAAGACCTGCACACGGCTGAGTTGGGCTTGGTGAAAATACAACTGTTGGTGCAGAAAAAGAAAATAAAAAAACTCAAGATGACTCAGTCTGCCTCTGGGGCTCCATGTCAGGTCTTGCCTTGTGGAGAATTAGTGATGAACAATGAAAGCTCAGTCCAGAACTGCATGGGAGGACCTTGTCAATGACTAACCCATAGATCAAGCACGTGCATGGGCTCCCTGCTCAAGCCAGCACAAGACCAGGCCCGACTGGAGCATCGGGATGATCCAGAGAAGCCATGAGAGAAGAACATCAGACGAGAACAAAGTAGAACTTTGTGGCATAAAAGAAGTTCTATAAACATTCTACGAGGGTGGAAACATCATGATTTGGGTTGTTTTTCTACAAAGGGAACAGGATGAATGCATCGCATGGAGAAGAGGATGAACAGGTCTGCGTAAAGTTCATCGACCTCAGCAAAGATGGGTCATGGTTGGTCTAAGTCTAAAACACACACCTAGGGCAACTGGGAGTGGCCTGGCAGGTCTCCAAACCTGAACCCAATAGGAAAACTTAAGAGGATGCTGAAACTCTGCGTTGCCTAGCAACAGCCCTGAAACCTATAAGATTGCAGAGTGCAAACCTGGTCAGGAACTACAGGAAACATCCAACTGTAAAAAAGCTCTTTTTTAAATTGCATGAAATACTTATTCACTGCAGGTACCGGATAGCCAAGCGGGGTGCAGCAGTGGCAGTCGCCGAGGCAAATTCTCGGGCGTGGGAGGAGTTTGGTGAGGCCACGGAGAAAGACTATCGATCGGCTCCAAAGAGGTTCTGGCAAACCGTCCGGCGCCTCAGGAGAGGAAGGCAGCAACTCGCTCACACTGTTTACAGTGGGGAGGGGGAGCTGCTGATGTCAACTGGGGCTATTGTCGGACGGTGGAAGGAATACTTTGAGGAGCTCCTCAATCCCACCTACGCCCTACTGGTTCGGCGTCTGCAATGATGCGGACGCTGGGCCAATCTGTCGTGGTGAAGAGGGAGCTCAGGCAGAAAGCCAGGCTCTCGATTTACCGGTCGATCTACGTCCCAATCCTCACCTAGGGTCATGAGCTTTGGGTAATGACCGAAAGAACGAGATCGTGGATACTAGCGGCCGAAATGAGTTTCCTCCGTAGGGTGGCCGGGCTCAGCCTTAGAGATAGGGTGAGGAGCTCGGACATTCGGGAGGGACTCGGAGTAGAACCGCTGCTCCTCCGGATCGAAAGGAGTCAGTTGAGGTGGTTTGGGCATCTGGTCAGGATGCCTCCTGGACGCCTCCCTGGGGAGGTGTGTCGGGCATGTCCTGCTGGCAGGAGGCCCCCGGGTCGACCCAGGACACGTTGGAGAGGTTACATCTCCAATCTGGTCCGGGAACGCCTTGGGGTCCTGCCGGAGGAGCTGGTGGAGGTGGCCGGGGAGAGGACGGTCTGGAGCTCCCTAGTTGGGATGCTGCCCCCGCGACCCAGACCTCCAGATAAGCGGAGGAAGACGACGACAACGACTTATTAATTGCAATAAGTGCAAATTATTCAAAAATCTTACTTCAGAGTTAGAAAATTAGACCTTTTCCATGCTGTTTAACTTGGATAATCTGTATCATGTGGTTGTTGACGACTGGGTGGGTAAGAAAATCATGACCTCGTTACCTGAGCAGAATAAAAGTCTGAAAAGGATGAAAGGGACACAATACACCTGTCCTTTGTATCATACGAAGAGCAACATTTAATGCTATAGAAGCTTTTCGTGAGAGAAATTTTAAATTTTATTACTTTGCCAAATTTCCTCATCTATTGTCCCTCTTGTGTGACCCATGTGCCCCATCAGGATGTCTTTCCCTTTTGGAGACACATGAAAGAGTCAGAGAACATGCAAAACAACAAGAACTTGTATTAAGGTGTGCCTTCCTCTTGCGTGCACTCGGGCAAACAAGTCCAGACAAAAGTGGCAATCCTGTTCCTGGAAACGGGAAAACAAAGAAGACCGGCTGTTGACGGTGGTTTGTTTCTTAACCCTGTATAAAAATTTAGTTTTGTGGCTTAAAATGTGGAGAAAATTCTGCTTTTTGGAGTTGTTCTGTTCAGTGTGACTCAAATAAAGTTGGTAGACAGATTACAACTCTGAACGTTTTCCAGCTGGAAATCTGAACAATCATGATTTAAAACCCACCACTGTCATTTCTGTTTCATGCTCATTTTTATCTGAACTTGCAGGTTTTGGGCAAAATGATGTGAAAACACTAAAACTAGTGACTCAGATGTTACTTTTATTATGATAATTTTATTTAATTAAAAAAAAATGTTGAGAACCATGAAGAGAAAAAAAATGTGATTTGGATTAAAACTAGGCTAATTTATTTTTGAGGGTAAATATTCAAATAAATAGTTTCGTCCTGTGTTAAGAGCTTCTGGAGTTATGTAAGTGTGTGTGTGTGAGTGTGTGTGTGTGTGTGTGTGGGGGGGGGGGGGGGACATAACTGGTGTAATTAAACTCCTCCTCAGGAAGACCCCTGCCTCTTATTTGTTTTGAGAAACTTCGTTTTCCTGTCCAGAGCTCCAGAAGCGCAGATTTCTGGACTTTACGCGCAAAATAACAACCTAGAATGAGTTTGTGCTGCTTTGTTTGAAGGTGGAGCATAAAGGCCTGATAGGAAACAGAAAAGGAGGAGAAACCAAACGTACCAAACATCTGGGAGCAGCTCTTTCCTTTCTGTCTTTAACCACACCCACAGGCGCGTTTCTCTACTCCGCGCTGCTCTACCTGGAGAGGGGAGCCAAATCCGCGCGTCAAGGGACCAGAACGACTCGGGAAGACGCACGAAACACAGCGGATACGACGGTTTCAGACAGCTATGGGTGCTGCTCTTCTGTCCGTAAGTGGGAAAATGCTGCCTTTTAAAATATGTTTGTACAGCGTCCAGGTTCGCGTCGGAGCCGGTCGGGAACGTCTGAGCTGAGCTGGTTCGATGCCTCACACACACACGAGCTTTGAAAGAATATGTCTGGTAACTGATTTAGAAGCGCAAAAACAAGAACCACACTGAGTTAACCACGTATTGTGTCCGCGTAGCACCGACGTCGTGCGTAAAAGTCACTTTTATCGTTTTTATCGCTCCAGGCGCAGAAAGAGTCGATTAACTGAGGTTTACTTTAACAAAAACTCAAAGGCTGAGTGGATTTAGATTAAGGGCTGATAGTTGTATAAAAATGATAAAATATGATTTAAATTGTTAAGTGAAGACACGGATGATAAATCTGGTCAAACCGGTTTCCTTAGCCCGCCTGAGGCCTGCTCATCATTTAGTTATTCCTGATTCTGTTGTTGATTCAAGCTTCCCTCATGAATTCAGACATGTTTTATCTGAGTTAAACATCAGTCAGAGGGAACCCACCCGCTGACTTCATGAAACCACAGCCACTTAATGACTTCTGCCTCTTCCAGACCTAAAGACAAACTCCAACCAGGACAGGGGCAAAGAGAAGAGATTCTGGACCACCAGACTCAAAGATGGACTGGAAGACCTTCCAAAACCTCCTCAGCGGGGTGAACAAGTACTCCACTGCGTTTGGACGGATCTGGCTGTCGGTGGTGTTTGTGTTCCGGGTGATGGTGTACGTGGTGGCAGCCGAGCGGGTTTGGGGTGATGAGCAGAAGGACTTTGACTGCAACACCAAGCAGCCCGGTTGCGCCAACGTCTGCTACGACCACTTCTTCCCCATTTCCCACATCCGCCTGTGGGCGCTGCAGCTCATCTTCGTCACGTGCCCGTCCTTCATGGTGGTCATGCACGTGGCATACAGAGACGAGCGCGAGCGCAAGTACAGGGCCAAGCACGGCGAGGACTCCAAGCTGTACAACAACACGGGCAAGAAACATGGCGGCTTGTGGTGGACCTATCTGCTCAGCCTTTTCGTCAAGACGGGCATCGAAGTTTCCTTCCTCTACATCCTCCACCGAATCTACGACAGCTTCTACCTGCCGAGGCTGGTCAAGTGTGACGTGTCTCCTTGTCCCAATGTGGTGGACTGTTACATCGGTCACCCCACCGAGAAGAAGGTCTTCACCTACTTCATGGTGGGTGCCTCGGCCCTCTGCATCGTCCTGAACATCTGCGAGATCATTTATCTCATCTCCAAGCGCATTGCCCGATGTGTCAACAAGATGAAAAGACGCCATCAGCACGTGGCTGTGCGCTACGACGACTACAACAACGACAACTCCTACAACAACTACAACATGTCCCTGACAAGGCAAGAGAAGAAGAAGCAGCTTCCGCCCTTGAAGAACTTCGATAACACCCAGTACCGGCTTGCTCCTCTCCCCACGGATGAGAAAATCCGGGCCTCTGCTCCCAACTTGACCTTTACTTACAACTGAAATGGCGCCAAAGACTCGGAACGAAACGCCGTCTTTGGCCGGATCCCAGTTAGAAACTGGAAAAATGGACTCAGAATTGCGAGCCAAACCGTGTCAGACCCTGGAAGTTGAGTCATCGCTTCTGGACTCGTCCCGCGGGACTGTGTCCACATTTAAGACTCCAGGAAACGTTTGAACTCTGGTTTCCAAGAGAACACCCACAACATTTACACGTCCTCTGTTAAAGTGGGTTTTTTATGCAGTGAATGTGTTTGTGTGACTTTTCAACTTCGTGTTTGTTAAAACGTAGGCAAGAGGAGGGAGGGAGGGAGGGAGCAGTCACACCTGGCGGAGGTATTTACTCTACCTGCCCTGAGTGACGTGTCTGAGCACGTTACTGGTACTGAGAGTATTCCAAACCCTTCAAAAGGGATTCATTTTATTTATGGTTTTAATTTCAAACAGAGGAGGAATGCAAACAAAATGCTCCAGAGGTCATAAAGATATGCCAATTAACCCAGAATGATGATTTTTTTATAGCATTTATCACAGAAAAAATGATGAAACGCTCCTAAATTGTACTTTGAAAGTTGTTTCTCTTTCTCAGGTCTAACGCTGCACATTCCTGTTTTGCATAAATTGTTTGGACGTGACAGTAAACAGCTCCGCCTGATCCGAGACCAGCGTTGGTTTTGGTCAGGTGAGAGGAATGTTATCCATGCTGAAGCAGAGGACAGCTGGAGATGACCAAAGCTCATTATGGGATGTCCACGCTGCTCACAAACGGACACGCACATTAATTTAAATGCAGTTGGTGTTTATATTTGTTCTTTTTTAAAATAAATGTAAAATATATGAAAACAAAATGCTAATTCGTTTCATTTCTAGACATTAGAAACATAAAATAGCGACGATAGCGATCCGAGTTCTGATGATCCTCACTTAGGAAGTTGTCCTTCGCCGACACGTGGCGACGTTTTATTGATCAATGCATGGAACACATCAACATCGGTGTGGATCATGATGCAGCTTTATCGTTACTCGGTTCTGGGCGTTAAAAGAACCTGAAGCTCAGTCTGCTTGTTGGACTCGCCCGTCAGGTTTCTTAACTCAACTGAAATATTGTTTTTGTTTATCCCACATCTCGTCTACAAGCTGGAAAATCCCCCGAGATAAGATTACTAACGCGGAGATGTTCAACATCTTAAAACAAAAAAAAACATTTCAGAAGCTCTGAAATAAATAAAATCCTGTTTGAGCAAAATTAGGGTCAGAATATTGTTTAAAGATGTTAAAGTGAAATAGTTTTATTTTGGAAATTACAAACTTCAAAGGTTATGTACATGTCAGATGAGGTATTAAAATAAATAAAGTTATACACATAAAAGATTAATCAAGAGGTTTCCATCAGCTGTTATGATGCCAGACTTGTGCGTGAATTATTAAATAAATAAAAATAAACCTTTGCAGACTTTTGGCCTTCCTGCTGGTTTAGAAGCAACAAAAACTCACTTTTATAAACCCCGCTATAGAAATTACACCGATTTTACATAAGGCACAAGTACAGCAGTGATGTCATTTCATCAGATCTTTTACTCCAAACAAAAAGGAAGGAATGATCACGCACCGAGTATTAAAGCGATCAGGTTCAAGAAAACGTTTCGTGTGTTAAAAGCCAAAGGCGCCGTTGCCGAGTCTACAGTTTGCAGGCGGCCTGAGCCACTTTGGAGTTGGTCTTCCTGTTGAGAGCTCGACAGATGAAAGATCCTGCATCCATCAGCTTGAGTAGGTCGACTCCCTAAGGAGGAGTGAACAAAGAAAGGACAAACACTTTGTTTACAACTTTCTTAAAGGTCTCATTCACTGAGGAACCGTATAATACCCGTTATTTTTTAAATACGACTAAGCTGCAAATGCATGCAGGATGTGAAAACACCCATTTCCTGTGTTGGCGCCGATAGAAAGCAGACGGGAAACACTCGGGTGAGGAGAAGCCACTCAGATCTATGTCACACTGAACATTTGCATTCATGGCCCCGCCCACCACCAATCATCAGTCCAATAAATGATGGGCGACATATTCATCGTGATACACGGACTGTTGCAAACACAGAAGAAGTCCAAACACAACTTTTTTTAATGGAAGCGCAGCGCAAATGTTTGCTGGAAGAGAAATTTAGATTTTTTATTTGTTAATTTTTGTATTTGTAGTTTGGTAGAGTGACGTATAAACGCCTCGTATTAAACACGGTTTGAGTGTCCATTTCCCTGCAGTGGCACTGACCACCATTGTGGCGTATTATTGTGGGGTTCTTTAAACGAGTAGGAAATGAAACAAATCGCTGCTGCATTTGGATTTGGATGCACTCTGAAGAGGCAGCATCTGCTCGCTGCCAGCGGACGAATAATCCATTTATCCCTGTCACTTTTTAAATAATCATTCAATTTGCATTCATATTAATTAATATGTAGTTCAAACAAGCTGACCAGAATGTCCCAGTAACATATAAACAATGCAATTAATTTCACTTAAATTCTTAAGCTTTCACCTGCTCCAGCCCAAACACACATGCCTTCAGTCTGCTCCGGGTAAACCTGAGCTCATCACCTGCAGCGTGTGCGTAATCAAATGTCTCTAGGGAGCTTGCCGAAGAGGTTATGAGGTTCTGGACTCTTGCCTCAGACGGACTCGTGGACGTTTAAATGTTCTGGATGAATCCGCGCTCTGCTGACACACTCAAAGCGGGTGCTGAATAAAGAGAGCTACTTAAGCCGAAGTTTTAAAATCAGGACACATTTCTCCAAATGAAAGATAGAAGGGTTTCCACTTTCCACTCGACGCTGCGCTCTTATGCACAATGTCGAGAACATCACAGACGTTCACCGAGTTCAGCAGCAGCGAGAGGCGGAGAAAGTGCAAGATAACGTCCAGATGCTCTGATGGAGATCTTTTCTTTACAGTTGTTTTGTATTTTACTCTTTCAGGGGGAGTTTTGGCTTGCTTTTAGCACCTCCTAGTGTACATCTGTAGAACCGAAACATCTCTCCTCGTGGAGCGTTTGTTTAACACCATAATCTAACAGCTGAAGCGTCTCCCAGCCTTTCTTAGTGTCTACAGGAGAGACTCATCACAAATTTAACAAATACGCTGTGTTCATGATCTAGAGCAACCTTTTTTCCCAGTAAAATTTCTGACAACCCCCTCCCATTCTCTCTTCCAGCACAAACAGTATTAATGAAATGATAAAATTGTTCAAGCACATTTTAATATGCTTTGATTCAATAGATAACAGTAATAGTAGGCTCCAGTACAGAACAAAGTCATTAACAAAACCAAACAGAGCATAATGTGCTCGACAGTTTGTATTACTTTTCTGAACACATTGTTTCTCGTAAACACTGATAAAATCATTCCTTTCAATAAACGTTTGACACATAAAAAATACACTGAGCAAAATGTGCTTAAATGTGTATATTACTGTTTATACTAGATTATTTACTGTAAACGCTGTGATTAATCAACCAGTCCTATCTTTAATGAACTTTTGACACTTGAAAATAAAACAGTGAGCTGAGCAAAATGTTCTTAAAAGTGTGTTACTTTTTCTGTACTAATTATTTCCTGTCTTAATATCAGTAAACTTTTCACTCTTGAAAAAAAAGTGAGCAAAATGTAGGCTATAAACAAGTAATAAATGAAGTTTTAACCCCTTAAAGTGGAGAGGTCCTGGCGACCCACTGAGAGGCTTTAGCGCCCCCTTGTGGGGGTCGGGACCCCCAGATTGGGAACCACTGATCTAGAACATGCAGGAAACGTGCTGGAAGCAGACTGCAGCCCCAGGTATGTCAGCTCTTCTTGTTCCTATTCCAACAGAGCGGCCCGCCAGGCTGAAGTTGCAAGTGGAATATTCTGACCACATAGGGGCTGGGTGACCTTTCATTAACCCTATAAAGGGTCATTTTAGCGCATACTGGCTCAAGAAAACAGTTTAAAAGATGAAAAAGTTTCAAAGTATCCCTTTAATCTTTCTTTTTATTGCTGCGAACAAAAGTTCCTCACTGAGGGACAATAAAGGGATCTTCTGTACTTTTCATTCCTTCTAGAGACAACAGCTAATTTTATTGGAAAAAAAAGCAGAATATGACTTAAAAGAAAAAGAATAAACCTTTTGTCTCTTAACAGAAAACTTCACAAATGAATTATTAAATAAATGGTTTTCTTACCGTTTTAATCCCGAGTCCATGCAGCATATAAACCACATCTTCGGTTGCAACGTTCCCAGAAGCCCCCTGTGCATACGGACATCCACCCAGCCCTGCTACTGATGAGTCAACAACGCTGATTCCCATCTGGAAAACATCAAATAAGAAGCTCATTATGACATCATCTCTGCACTAACAGGCATTTTCAGCTTAGAACAATATAAACTCAGCCCGACCTGTAAGGCTACAAGGATGTTAGCCAGAGCTTGGCCGTAAGTGTCGTGACAGTGCACTGCCAAGGCGCTGACAGGCACCTCTCTGCTCACCGCTTCCAGCATTTCAGTCATGCTACCAGGAGTCCCCACTCCTATGGTGTCACCCAAAGAGATCTCATAGCAGCCCATGGAGTACAAACGCTTAGCTACCTGGAACACAAAGTCTTTGTTACGTTTATCCTGTCAAATAGTGACGAATGGCTGAATCGTGGATTTATCAAGTTAAAACTCACATGTGCCACTTTCTCTGGCGCCACTTTGCCTTCATACGGGCATCCGACGACACACGAGACGTAACTGTGGGGACGAGAAATGCAGACGTGGGAATTAAACAGCAAGTCTTTGTGATTTAAAGGTTTCTCGACAGCAGAAAGAAGGCCAGTAATCATACCCTCTTACTGGCACAGCAGCCTCTTTAGCCGCCTTCATAACCTCGTCAAAGCGCTGTAAACTCTCCTCCACTGAGCAGTTTATGTTCTTCTTGCTAAACAGCTCGGACGCAGCACCAAATATGGCCACCTCTGAGGCTCCTGCCTTTACCTAGAATATAGAAATGAAATATTTCACAGCTTAGAAACGCAGTGCGTGAGCGGATGTAAAATAACCTGGAATGTCCGACACTCACGGCAGCCTGGAAGCCCCTAAGGTTAGGGGTGAGGACTGGATAGGACACTCCTGGCTTCTTTTTGATACCCTTCATCACTTCCACCTGGTCTCCCATCTGAATGATTCAGTAATCAATAAAAAAAAAAACTCACACAAGCACCTTTCATGCTTACACACAGCAGCATGTGTCAGCACTACTCACCTGTGGGACCCATTTAGGAGACACAAAGCTAGTGGCCTCAATGACCGTCAATCCCGACTCTGACAACATGTTGATCAGATTAATTTTTGCTTCCGTCGGAACGACGACCTAAAATAGAAAACATGATGATAAACGCCGAGTGCGCATGACTCATAGCATTTCTTTGGATTACATCAGGCATGAACTATGGCACATGTAGATAGAAAACATAATAAATAAATAAAACGTAAACATCCTTTTACTTTATTCATTTCAATTGGTGAACGTAAAAACAGAAATATGAGCATGTCCGAGTTTTATTTATTTTGGACGAACACAGAAAAGAAACTAAAAAAAATATTATGAGTCAGTTTGTCACCAAATAATGAAGCATATATGAATCTGTTATGGTGAGTAGATTACAAGCTGCTGTTTCATTGAATCTAAGGGAAAAACTATAGTGTGACAATGATTTGTGCCCCCCGTGTTTTGTGTATTGAAACGTTGTCTCTAACTATATTTTACTTGTGGATGCCATCTCTCCAGTATCTCCATATAGAGCAGTATTAGATACAGAACCCATAATTAATGTCTACCCTCACCTGATTTTGTTATTCAAATGAGTTCTAATCGAGTAATTACAAAAACACATTTGTCGGATTTGATAACGACAAAAATAAGATTACCATGAAAATATGAAGAAAAAAAATCTAGTTTTTGGTCATTTAACTAAAATGTATGCAGATAAAACTCAATAAAGACATCATACTGCGACTAATGCACCTGCTCCACCCAAACACTGATGGATAACACTATCTAACGTCATAAACGTCACACGAGTGCATTTCAAACAAACCCAGATGTATTTATTAAACCATACCTTCTCGTTTTGAAGACCATCTCTGGGCCCCACTTCTACTATTTTCACCGTTTCTGGAAGAGCCTGACTTGCTTTTATCCCAGCCTAAATAAAAAAATAAAAATAAACAAAAACGTAACGAGTCCCACAGAGTATGCTATAGCACAGGTGTGTCAAATCCAGCCCGGTATCTTTCTGTTGTTTCCCTAATCCAACACAGTTGATTCACCTGTGCAGCAGCACATCAGGCTCCCCAGAAGCTTGTTAACCACCTGCTGATTGACACCAGGTGTGTTGAAACAGGGAAAACACTAAAAACAGGTGGGACAGCGGCCCTCAAGGACCGAAGTTTGACACCTGAGCTACAGAGGGTTCCAAAGAAAACAAGCTAACAAACATCGATAACTAGCTTAGCCGTCACCTCTGGACGTCAAGTCTAAAACATGAACGAATGAAGTCGGAAAATTAGGACTCACCGAATACACTTGGGCAGCAGTGGTGAACGCCAGGTAGTGCTGCCCCATTCCTGGTGTGAAAATCTTCTTGTTTACCAGCCTCATAGCAGCGGCCATCACTCCTGCGGTCCTGCCTCGGCTCTGACGTCACCTCGCCGCGAGCGAAATTAAGAGTTTTGTGTTGAAGTAGCGCATGCGCGCCATCTACTGGTCAAATAAACACACTGAATGAAATGCTCAGAGGATGAATAGAGCACAAATAAATGTTATGTTACTAAATATTATATATATATATATCTATATATATATATATATAGATATATATATATATATATAATCATAATGCCCTTACCAGGAATAAAACACACAAAGTGCTTAGTGAATACTATCAAATACACAAAAAATGATTTATTGAATATTTAATTATAATAATCACACACACACACACACACACACACATATATATATGTATATAAATATTTATATATAATGTGTGTGTGCGTAATAATATAATTGTATATTTATTTAATTTATTTTTGTTTTTTGTGTTTTTGATAGTATTCACTAAGCACTTTGTTTTTTTCCCTGGGAAAGGCATTATGAATAAACTTTACTAACCTAAATATAAGCCTGATCAAACCTCGTGTTGTTACATCCTATATGAAAATAAAGTATTAGGGCCCAGCTCTGCATTTTCCAGGTCATTTTTCTTCAATAAAACATTCTTCTTTATACTTAAGTGTAATAAACAACAGCTTTGGGGGTATTTAAATGCTCTTTGGCGTGTACTACCAAATAAGCACCACCTCATGATGGTGCAGGGATTTAAAAGTATATTTTTGGAAGGTTTTAAACATTTTTAGAAATTGTATCTACTTTAGATTACACACTGTTTAAAATAAATAATCAGGTATTGTAATCCAGAATGGAACATTTTTCTTTAGTTTGGACCCTCCAAGTTTTAAATCTCTAATACACACACACACACACACACACACACACACAAAACAACGGTATAAAAATATCTTTAATGAGTGAAAAATAAAATAAAACAAAGAAGTCAAATAAATAAATAGTTGTTCATAACATAGTGCATATCACAAGCACTGGTTAAACTGCAGACAAACACTGAAAAATAAACTTTCCCTTCTCTGGGACGACTGCCATCATTTCTGAGTGATTAATGTTGGCTTTAATGCCAAAAAATGGTCCAAAAAATCCACCAAAGTTGTGACGTTTGGTCGTGCATATAAAGATTCAAAAGAGTTCATAAGAGTTATCATATAACTACAACTGAAACAACTGAAACATTGATTATATGCATGCTTTGGATACCGTATATCTTCCAGAAGATCAACGAATAACTTTCCACCTGCACCACAATCTCAGCTAAATAAAATAATAGTTGAATTTAACTAGTTGATGTCTAACACATCACAGGTGTGTGTATATACAGGTGTGGGCTTCAGTTTGTCCATAAATTCTCTAGCATGGCTTTTTATCTGCACACATTTTGATCCAACTTCACTGCAGCTCCTCGTCGCTGTCGTCCACCTGCTGGATGATGAGATCTGCTCCCGAGTCTTCAGCCAGGTCATCGTCATCGTTTACCATCCAGGTTCTTTTAGCGTCCCCCTCCTCCTCGCCGTCCACGCCTAGCAGCAGGGCCGGCTCGTCATTGGACGTCTGCAGACCGTCCATGGGGACGTCGTCGCAGCCCACTTCCTGGATGCAGGCGGTGCACATGCGGTAACGGCGTGTTCCCTCACAAACCACATGTCCAGTCTCTTCTGTCACCTGACACTTGCACTTCCTGCACACCAGCTTCCTGGCCTGATGGATCTGTGGGAAAGCAAACTAGTTTAACAATGTTTATGAATAAATGAAGCTAGAAATCAACTCAGATGCTGGTTCTGGTCTTTGGACATGGCAACGTTTCAGAAACACGTTTAAACCACTGTTTTCCTTTTTCAGTAGCAGGTATGAATCATCCTGAGCGTTTGTGTCAACTGGAGGCTCCATAAACAAACTAAAATAGGTGCTGCCTCCCAGCTGTGACAAGACTCACCGTCTCAAAGTGGCTGCGGAGATGCTCCAGGCGAGTGAAGCGCTTGTTGCAGGCCTGACACGGATACGGCCTCTCCCCAGTGTGGCAGCGCAGGTGGCGCTTCAGGTCGGCCTTCCTCTTCACCGTGTGTGTGCAGAAGGGGCACTTGAAGCGCATGATTGGATTAGAATCTACAAAAGAAAGAGTTTGAGATATCTGTATATATTTTTTCTTCTGCCAAGCCTGTTTCATGAGAAAATGTTGCTTTATCACATTGCTAAAAGCTAAACGCGCTATTTGGGTCATACACAGCTAGACGCACCTTTATTAAAGTGACTAATAACACCGACGATGGGCGGTAGAGTGGCATAAAGCTCCTCTGCCTTTTCAGCCTTTCGAGTCCGCGCCTCCTGAATGTCCAGATCCTCGTGCTGGCTGGAGCGACTGCTGTTAGACACTTTCCGCTTGGCTCCTCCTCTTCCACGCCGGCGCTCTGATCCTGGTAATGTGTACAGTGGGTCCTGGGGGTCCTGCAGGTCGTCTACCTCTGCGCTAATTTCGTTAACAGGGCTGCTTGGATCCGTCTTCAAGGCTAAGGAGGAAGCGTCCTGCTCTGAGTCTTTTCCAAAAAAGCCAGACTGGGATCTGGAGCTGTCGCGGGTCCAGAGTGCAGGCGGTGGGCTGACGGAGCGGGGACCTTGCTGCTGGTGCTCCGTGGACTCTTCTCCTGCTCCACTCGTGAACGAACATGTCTCAGACAAGCTGAGGCACCGATCGCTGTCTTCTTCTTTCACACTGATGTCCAAAGAGGACTTGATGAAGTTCTTGCAGTAGCTGATGACGCTGTTCATCTGCAAGTAGCTGGCTGCAGACATCACCTCAATCACGTTGTGACTGGACAGGTCCAGCTGGCCCGTGTAGATGAAATCTAGGATGACGGTAAAAGTCTCTGGGCTGAAGACGTCGAAGGTGGCGCTGGCGGTGTCGGGCAGCCCGTCGGACCCCTGGGACAGCAGCATGCGGAAGTAGCCGCTGCTGGCGAACAAGACGTTACGGTGTGCCCTGAAGTGCTGGCCCTCCACGAGCACGCTGCAGTCACAGAAGAGCTCCTGGCGGCGCTGCTGGTTGAGCTGCTTAAGCAGGCTGCTTTGGTGAGACGCGGTGATGTCAGCCGTGTTGAACCACCTCTGAGGCTGCCTGCAGGAGACAGCATACAGCTCGTTACTGCATCAGACTACAGGGGTCCTGTGGATGCTCATTAATTAAACTGAGACCTTCAAGCTAAAGTTTAAATTTGCACTAAAAAGAATCGGAATGTTTACACGGGCACGGACTGGGACACCCTTCGCAGTTACAACAACTTCAATTATTCTGGGATGTCTCTTTTTTATTTTTCCTAAAGTGCATTTATGAGATTGGACACATTCCTCTACAGCAAACTCACTCATCTAGGTCCTTACTGGAACACGGGCACGCCTGCGTCCGTCTGGCGGGATGAAAATGTCTGCTGGAGTTCAGATGGAAAAAATTTAGGCTCAGTTTTGACTCACGAACATCACAAAGTCAGCAGAAGGGAAAGGAAATCACACATCTGTTGTCACGGTGACTCTTGCAGATGAAACTTGAAAAATGAGAATACCGCGCAAACGCTTATTATTTCAGTATTTCGACTAAAAAATGTTAAACTAATCCATGAGCCAGACTCAGTCTGTGCAAATCCAGATGTTTGAGCCTTTATTTGTTTTAACTGTGATGATTACGGCTTACAGCTGATGAAAACCCCACATTCTAAATCTCAGTCAGAATGTTGGGAAAAGATTCAATATTCCAGACTTAAAGTCAGCTGATGAATCCAGAGCTGCAAAGGGTTCCTGAGCCTTTTAAACAAAGATGAGGGTAAGATGTGGAGGGGGCATGCTCTGCATGCCCCCTCCACATCTTACCCTCATCTTTGTTTAAAAGTGCTTTTCAGTCCATCGGTCCCAGCGTGCTCTCTGTAATTAATGCTTCTCTGGTTTCCGGTCAGGTCCCTGCTTACTATAAGAACGCTGTAATCCACCCGCTTCTTAAAAAACCGAGTCTGGGCCCCTCTCTCCGTAGCAGCTTCAGACCCATCTCTAAACTTCCGTTCATCTCCAAGATCTTGGAAAAGGCTGTGGCTGTCATGTTGAGGGTGTGGATGACGGCAGACCACGTGTGGTGGAGCAGATCAGGAGGCAGGAATGCAGGCACGGATGAAATAAAAGTAGTTTTAATGGCAGAGCGGGAACGACAGAACAAAAACAACGCTGACAACAAACAATGATCTGACCAAGACTGATACAAGAAGGGAGGTATAAATACACAGGGGCAAATCAGGAACACCTGGGCAGGTGAAACCAGTAGGGACTAATAAACGGCAGGGGAGAGACACAGTCAGGGAGGCAGGAGCAGAATGTGACAGTGGCTAAACAACTCACAGCTGCTCTTGATGAACAGAACATCTATGATAGCTTCCAGTCAGGTTTCCGTAGAGCTCATTCTACTGAAACAGCTCTTCTTAGGGTCTCTAATGACCTTCTGACTCACAGTGATGCAGGGGACTGTTCTGTTCTGTTCTGGTCCTGTTGGACCTGACTGCAGCCTTTGACACTGTTGACCATCACCTGCTACTGGAGAGGCTGAGAGACTGGGTAGGCCAATCAGGAACTGTTCTGGAGTGGTTCTCCTCTTATCTTTCTGAGCGCTCCTTTTCTGTGGCCGTCTCCAAGTTTAGGTCCTCCACCACCTCTCTTACCCATGGTGTCCCACAAGGTTCTGTGCTGGGGCCTCTGCTCTTCCTCCTCTATCTGCTTCCTCTTCAGCACATCCTGAGCTCCTTCAAAGGAATCTCCTACCATCTTTATGCAGATGACATCCAACTGTACATCTCCTTTAAGCCCCATGAGATGTCTAAGCTGCAGCTGTTACACACCTGCTTAGACTCTATCAAAGCCTGGATGGCTGGGAGCTTTCTACAGCTGAATGAAGATAAGACTGAGATCCTCATCTGTGCCCCAGACAAGCTGGTTCCTAAAGTCAGAGACTCTCTTGGTCAGCTTGCTTCCCACACCAAACCTTCTGTCAGGAATCTTGGCGTGACCTTTGACCCAGCTCTCACCCTGGATTCTCATGTCAGTTCTCTTGTTCGCTCTTCCTTCTTCCATCTCCGGAACATTGCTAAGCTGAGTCCCATTCTGTCCCGCTCTGAACTTGAGAAAGTTCTCCACACCTTCATCTCCTCACGCTTAGACTACTGTAACTCTCTTTTCACGTGTCTGAGCAGAACCTCCCTGAACCGTCTACAGGTGGTTCAGAATGCCTGTGCTCGGCTTCTGACTAGGTCCTCCAAACACACCCACATCACCCCGCTTCTCCTCCAGCTTCACTGGCTGCCAGTCATCTTCAGGGTTCATTTCAAGATCCCGGTTCTGGTCTATAGAGCCTTACATGGACAAGCACCATCTTACATTGGTGATCTTCTTAGTCCAAACACCCCCAGCAGGTCCCTGAGGTCCAGTGATCAAAGCCTACTGGTTGTGCAGCACCAGGCTAAAGGTCAAAGGTGACAGAACATATGCTGCTGTGGCCCCCAGACTCTGGACCTCTCCCCCTGAGCCTGAGATCAGTGGACTCAGTGGTCTCCTTTAAAAAGCAGCTGAAGACTCACTTGTTCAAGCTGGCTTTTGGATGACCTTCTTCACCACTCTCTCTTTATTCTGCTCTCCCCACCTATTCCACCTTCCTCAGGATCCACTGATTTCCCTCTTTCCTATTCACTCTCTCTCTTTCTTTACATTTTTTAATCACATTTGTCTATTTTTTGCTCATTTTAAACATATTTTAAACATTTTCTTAATTCTTTATATTTTTACATTTTTTGTTTTTGTGAAGCACCTCGTGATTTCTATCTTGAGAGGCGCTATAGAAATGATATTTTCTTCTCCTTTAGATGGTCTCTCAGTCTAAGATGGATTACTGAAATAGACTTTGCATCATATTCTAATTTTTCAAGTTTCACCATTATACTGCTGGAAAATCAGTTTTATCTTTATCCTGGTGCCACATTAGCAGATTTATAAGTTGAACAGAGTTAAGATTGTGGGTTTCATCCAAAATCTCCCGACTCTTGTTGGTGTGGTTTGGATTTGATGACTGAAGCATAAGGAAACAAATCAAACAGGGGCCTCAGTTTCATGTGGAGGAGACACAGCCACAACATGGTCACCAGCTTGGGCACACACTGCTGTGGGATGGCATTGTGCCAGTCAGAGTTCAATGGGGTTGATGTTTTCCATCTGCAGGGCGTCTGAGCTCTCACTTAGAGACAGGGTGGGAAGCTCGGTCATCTGGGAGGGGCTTGAGGTAGATCCACTGCTCCTCCACATCAAGAGGAGCAAATTGAAGTAACGTGGGAATCTGGTTTGGATGCCTCTTGGACGATATGTTCAACCAGGAAAGACCTAGGACACAATATACTTTATTTCCCGTCTGTCCTGGGAACACCTTAGGATTTCCCCAGAAAAGCTGGCCTCGGACAAGCAGAGGAAAACAGATACACACTCTGAGATGTAGTTTCCTTAAAACAAACGAACAACAAAGGTGGTTCACACACTGATCCAAGTGTTGATGAGTCAGCAACCGCTCCCAAACTCAGCTGACCCTATGGACTTACCTAAGCATAGCTGAGGGTGACACAACCGTCTCTCTAAACTGGAACACCTCCAGTTCTGATCGCCCACCCAACTTCTTCCTGATTTGTGATTGGCTGAGCAATCCTTCAGTCAGAACATCTTTTTCATGTGCAACGCCCGACTCGAAGAGCATCGGGTGACAAACACTTTAATCAATCCTGTGCTGAGTTCAAAGCGCGCTGGGAAATCCAGCCGTCCAACTAGTCACGACTGGCCGGATGAGAAAATGAAATTAAATACAGCAGCCGGACTCCTTAAAGAATAAAATTATTCAGCACCGAGCTATATTGCAGCCTCGTTTTCTTTCCCCGTTCTGCAGCTTAGATATGAAATATCTGAATCAGGCTCCGCGTCGCCCGATAATAACCCACGGTACACCCGCCGGAAGCACCACGGTTATTATTAAATAGCATTTAAAACCAGAAGGGATCTTAGTGGAGATCAATTCGGCGATTGAAGGAGTCGTTTGACCTAGAAAACAGTCCGGTAGCGCTGCAGTCCTTCGAGAGAAAAGCGGGCAGCGCCGCACCGGAGCAGCCCCGTCTGTCCTGGAGCGACGCCCACTTCAGGCTTCAGCCAGCACACAATAGAAAACAGCCTCACGACCCTCCTGCTGCTGGCGAGCTTTGAAATAAACACATCAGCGCTGATTTAATCAGCCTAGACGAACGAGGCGGCAGCACACCCGGTTTTTTTTATCCCCACTTCTCCCCGGAGGTCCGGAGAGCAGCGAGATCAGCCTGCTGCCCGCACCGAGAGGCTCCATCTCAGGCGAGAGGTGTCGGCAAGACCCGCTTACGCCCCACAAAGAAAAGCCATCGATACTCACTGGTGACTGGATTCACCCGGCGCCCGGTAGAGTCGACTCGCCCCTAAATCTGCCACCATGTCCATTTTCTGGTGCTTTCTGTCGCTTCGCTCGGCTCCCCCCCACCCTGCGCGCGTCCAGGGTCCACAGCCAGCACTTCCTGCTCAGCCCTAAAGACCGAAACCCGGCCACAGCGACTGGAGCTGTGTGTGCTGACGTGGGTGTTTATGCACAGGGTGCCCGAAGGTCCAAGGAGCCACTTAAAGCCCCAGTGTCCCTTTAAAACCCACCACAGCGTTCCCAGAGCTCAGGTTAACACCGGATTTCTGCAGATCTCCATTTATATACACTCTATAGTTTGGCTTCTGCAAAAAACGAACAAAAAAACAACAACCTAAAAACCAAATTAAACAACATTTTAGATTACTTATGATTAATTATTTCATTATTGTGATTTTAATGCACAAAAACATTGAAAAGATTTTCTTCAGCTGCAGTTTATTTCAAAAACAGACTGAAAATGGATTGCAAATATATATTAAGGCCTGAGATTAAGTTTATGGGTTATAGGAAAAAAAATGCTGAAAAAGTGATCATTTTAAATTTTTTGCAGCATTTTAGAAACAAATCAGCTGCATCAAGATGTGCTGTTGAATCCTGTGGGATTCATGGACTGCCAACGCCACAGATCCTCACCTGCGAGAAACAAAATCAGGCCATTATCTAGGAGTCGTCCCGCATTATTAAGCGTGTGGTTCATCAGGAGCTTACACATTCTTTCCAAGTCAAATTGAGCCTTCCAGCCCAACTCCTTCTCGGCGAGCTGAGGGTCAGCATAGCAGGAAGCTACGTCTCCTCCTCTGCGAGGAGCAATCTTGTAAGGGATCTAGAAGGAAAAATAATTATTTTATTGAAACGGACAAACTCAGCTCTCCAAATCAAGCAGAAGAGCTTGTAACTCACCGTCCTCCCTGATGCTTTCTCCATCGCTTTCACCATCTGAAGCACAGAGTAACCTTTTCCTGTTCCAAGGTTGTAAACCTTAGAGCAGAAAATATTAGATACAACAGAAAAGGCATTGTTGTTGTTCATCACGTTTCTCTGAAGAGCACCTTGCAGCCGCAGTTGTCCTTCAGCTTTTTCAAAGCTGCTATGTGTCCCTTAGCCAGATCCACCACATGGATATAATCCCGCACACCTAAAACAGGAAATTGAACGTTTGGATGACTTTAATTTTATAATTTTTTTATTGAACGGTTAAAATCGGAAGCAAATGCGATTACCCGTGCCGTCGATCGTGTCGTAGTCGTTACCAAACACATTGAGACACGCTCTTCTTCCAACTGCAACCTGTGAGCACCGTAAATTAAGAGTTAAAGAAGCGATGAGCAAAAACAATGAAAGTTCCACGCATACTGCTGCGACTTTAGGAGAGATTTTGATGAACCTGAGCAACATATGGGAGCAGATTATTTGGGATTCCCTGAGGATCCTCTCCAATCATGCCAGAAGCATGAGCTCCGATTGGGTTGAAGTAACGGAGCAGCACTGCGTTCCAGTCCTGCACCCACAAAAAACCCAACAATAGAACACCAGAAAAGGAAATATATATATATATATATATATATATATATATATATATATATATATATATATATATATATATATACACACATTTCTGAATCCATTCCAACCCACCTTCTCAGCTTTACAGTGGTCCTTGATTATCTCCTCAATGAAATACTTGGTCTTGCCATAGGGGTTGGTGCAGGTCCCCACAGGGTGCTGCTCATCTATGGGGAGGTGCTGGGGGTCTCCGTAGACTGTTGCCGAGCTGCTGAAGACGAGATTGTGCACCTTATGAGCCTGCATAACCTGGGATACATGCAAATGCACAAAATACACCACAGTCAGCAGGCCAGAGGGACGATGCACACTTAGAAAACAACAAGCAAGCAATCAATCAATCAATCAAAGCTTTATTTATAAAGCGCCTTCCGCAACCCTATCGGGAAGCCCAAGGCGCTGAACATGGTACAAGAGAAAGTTAAGTATGGCGAATAAATTGAAAATAAAAGCAATACAAATTACAAAAAAAGGTAAAACAAGGGATAGAGTGAACCAATGAAAACAGGGAAATAAAATCAACATAAAAGAGGGCCAAATTCAAACACATTCAGGGAACGCCAAGCGGAGGAGGTGGGTTTTTAGGCGACTCTTAAAGACTGGCAGAGATGGGGACAGCCTAACTGAGGGTGGCAACTGGTTCCAGAGTGTCGGTGCTAGGACTGAGAAAGCCCGGTCCCCGCGAGTACGACACCTAGAACGAGGGACAGCGAGCAGGCCTCGGTCAGAGGAGCGCAGAGCACGTGATGGGGAGTGTCTGTTCAGGAGCGTGGCGAGATAGGGGGGGACCACCACCCTGGAAGAAAGCTTGGGTTTAGCTCACACACAAAGGCCGTGCTGTTAGACTTTCCTCGGTGCAGTTTCAAGTAAGCATTCATTTTGTGTGATTAGCAAAAGCAAAGTTAAGATTAGTTCAAATCAGAGCATGAAGAGATAAACTGACCTCAATCAGATTCATGGAAGCGGTGAGGTTGACTTTGTAGTAACGCAACGGCTGCTCCACAGACTCCCCGACAGCCTTCAGGCCAGCAAAGTGCATCACAGCACTGAACGAATGCTTTATCACAGATTTAGTAACATGTTAACGGTGGATTCAAGTGACACACACACACACACACACACACACACACACACACACACACACACACACACACACACACACACACACACACACACACACACACACACACGTGAGAATTTGACTGATAGCAGGGAGGATAGTGGTGCTTCTAATAATCCCAACTATAATAAGCTAAATTGTAAATATTATTTTATAACCGTCAATAAAACAGGATCAAGTGCAACTAAGGATCATTTTCAGACTTTTCTTTTCCCCAAACACATGAAATACAGGAACGGAAACCTCCTTGGTATTTATAGAGGTCGCTCTGACATGTTGAAACTTAACTGTAGCACTAAATGTATTTATCGGCTTCAAAAGTCAGCTGATCTGATCAGAAAATCTCAGCTGCGGCTACATTTTCTGTTAGTCGAAGAGATTTTATTCTTGTTACTCTGACCTTTTTGAAGAGGTTTTCCAATCCAGCCCGATCCAGAAGGTCGAGATCGTGAAATTCGATGTTGGTGTCCAGAATTTTTTGGATTCGTTGAATGCTCTCTGCCACGTTCTTCCCTCCTGAATCACAAATGAGCAGCAAATATTTGTATAAAAGCTGAATAAACACATGGGACGTGCGTATGAGGGAACAGGGCTCACCTTTTACAGCGTTGCTGCAGTTATCAACCACAACTGGCTGGTATCCTGCTTCAATGAGCTCCGCCACACAGTGACTCCCGATGTAGCCTGCTCCACCGGTCACCAGAACCTTCTCTGCCATCGTCTTGCCTGTCAAATACAACATTTACAACATTCCTAACATTTTCTTGCTGAATATCTTTTCTTCTGGATAATCCAGAAAAACACACCTAAAGCCCATTTAACAGGTATGCGACACGCCTGCACTGTCCCACATCTGCAGGCTAAACACCTTGTTTTTAACACCAGAGTGAAGAACTTGTCTAGCTATAGAAGACATAAAAGCAACATAAACACAATAACTTTTAATCTTCATTTATATTAGATTCCCATAAATATTGCACTACTTTAGGCTAACTCATAAAGCCCAAGTACTCTGCTTTACCTTGTTAGGTTTGTGTCGTTGAATGAATAAAATAATAAAGAAACATAAACTACACCTAAAGACAAACTTAAAGTAATTCCAAAGGCAAACAACTTTTTGTAATCTTGCGCATTCTGGTAAACTATCAAAATAAGACAAATTCTTTATACTAAACTTAAAATACTCACTATTATTTTAATATTTTCTTTAACGACGTTAAAATGTCTCTTTCAGCAGCTTCTTGGTGAGTATCTTGGTCGGTGGAGGATGAAAACAAACAGTTCATTCACTGGATCCACTTCTCTTCTCACTACTTCCTAGTGAACGTGGAGGAGACTTAAGTTAGTGGACAACACGTAACTTCCTGTAATGTTACTTTCAAAGTAAAACAAAAAGCTTGAACTAAATACAACAATGGAGTCAATTTCGCAAATTTACGGCTAAAATAAATGCAGTTGTACATTGAATACTTAATTTATTTAGAAAAATCAAAGATAGACCATTTTAAGTGCAACTTATATTCCTTTTTGTTTTATTTTGAAAAAAGTCACAGATTTCAGCGACGTACAATGCGTTCAACTAAACTTTGCCGGAAGTGGCGTTTAAATGATTCACATTCAATAACGCTAAATTCATGACTGTCTTGTCACGCTCTCACGGCCACACACCCAATTTCTCACGCTGGAAAAAGTAAATCTATCTAAGCTACACATTGCGTTGCGCTACTGTACACACTATAGCGCTACAAGTCCAGTTTTAATTTGACTTTATATGAGCGAGAAGGTGAATTTCCGCCCTCTAGCGGTGAAAGGCTAGAACTAATTTCTGGTTCTGTTAAACCTTTTAGAGAACACCCGTCTTGGTCTTACCTCAGTAAAGCGGGGAAAATGCTAATGTTTGTTTTTTCTTTTATAAATATTAATATTAGAGAAAAAAAGAGAAGAATAGGGAACACTTCCTGTAAATTCTTTCAAAAATAAAATGCTACATCTTTTTGGTGGTAGCAACAAGGTCTCGCTCTAATAGTCTTTATCTCTTTTCATTTAGCTAAAAACACAAATTATATTTACGTGACAGTGTCATCATTCATCTGGCGTTTGAAATTAAGGAATTGTTCGCCCTCTAGTGGATTTAAGTTGTTACTGCAGGCAACATTTGTAAATGTTAAACCACAATTCTCATTAGCACTTCCTGTAAGTTCCTTCTAAATAAAACTCAAAATTTGCCACAAGTTTTTAATTTGTGTTAGCAGCAGAGTTAGTTTAAATAACGGGAAATCCGGAACGTTTTTACTTATAGAAACCACTTAACTACTAAAACTCAATAAATCTATGTTAATTATCTGTGTTCAACAAGATTGAAGCAATTTAAAAAGGATGTGTAATTAAGAGAGGTGATTTGTGATGATTAACTGTCTGGGTTTTGTAATAGTTTGTAAATTTAAGGGAGAATAAGATAGCAAATGTTGGTACAATAGCTCTGATGCTGCAGCCAGACTTTCTGTTAGTTTTGTTGAAGCCATTTTTTATCCTGACCTGTAAACAGATTACTTGAAATAATTCCAAATGATGTATTTGTGCTTGTATCCAAATCACACAGGACTTCATTCAAGTTCATTTATAGAATGCGGAAGTGAAAAAGTAGCAGAAAAAGTTTTTTTCTCTGATTTTATTAAAAGTTTTTGATAATTTGTAATTTACATTCCAGGAAATTAAACATCCTCCCAAAACTATAGCACTTTGTGGGAATTAATTATTCAATTTTTATTTATGTATGGAATCATTTGATGGAAACAAAAATCATTTTACCGTAAAAGGAAATCCACATCTGAAAGAGAAAAAGGCTTGGTTCTTGTTCAACTTTGCAAATAGGAGACTTGTTTGGTCTTGTACAGTTTTTACTCACAAGGTGCCCTTTAAAATATAAAACAATGTCAACCCAAAATTATATTTTCATTGTTTATCAGGAAATCTTTGCAACATTTCCAGATTTGTTGGACAACACCCAATATTTTCTGTTTGTTTGGAATGATCCAGTGTCCACTTCAATAAAACACACAATCTGTCAAACCTGTTATCTTAGACGTCACGTCTGAGCTCCGGATGGAAGTCCTGCCCAGGCAGCCGGCAGGAATGTGAGCAAAGAAAAACGAGAGGAAACAGATGAAGCTTGCTTCCATCCTTCACTGCAAATGCCGTTTCTTTGTTCGAGAGGAATTTGGATCAGATGAAGAAATCTCAAGAGGAGAAGCAACAACAACATGATTCAGCAGAAACAGAAAGTAATAAAAGGGAAACAAACAAATACAATAGATATAGCCTCAAATATTTCATGAAAATATCATTTATTTTAGAAATATTTTCTAAAATGTGATACTTTAGTTTATCTTTTCTGATGTGGTGTGCCGGTGCAGGAGGTCAGCACGTCTCTGCTTCATGTCTCTGAGGTAAATGTGCTCACCGTCCTCCGTACCTGCTGTTAATGGGAGGAAGACGTGAAACTTCGACACACAGGGAGGTGTTTCAGATTTTCTTTCATTAAAGATTTATGAAGTATGCTTATAATCATGACGTTTGAGTCTTCTCTGAGAAACGCAGAAACAAAAATGATAAAACAGCCAAATGAACGAATCCTTCTTTTCCCTACAACGTTCTAGATTTACGATGCACGCCATGTTTGTCAACAACCAAAACATGTGGAGGCTGATAAAAACAGGAGAAAGTCACCAATCAACATGGAGGTTTCATATCATTTAGTCCAAGATGACAGAACGTGTCACAAGCCATCACAACATTTTACATTCCATAACATTATGTGCATATTCTGCAGAAAGTTGCAGCAACAGATTGATGATTAATGCAAAACAGATCAAAGCAAATAAAATATACTATAGATTTCACATAAATGTTATCGTCGTCGTCTTCCTCCGCTAATCCGGGTCCGGGTCGCGGGGGCAGCATCCCAACTAGGGAGCTCCAGACCGTCCTCTCCCCGGCCACCTCCACCAGCTCCTCCGGCAGGACCCCAAGGCGTTCCCGCACCAGATTGGAGATGTAACCTCTCCAACGTGTCCTGGGTCGACCCGGGGGCCTCCTGCCGGCAGGACATGCCCGAAACACCTCCCCAGGGAGGCGTCCATGCTGTGGTACCGGCCTGCTTCAAATCCACCTCCATCGTCCCGATACCCAAAAACTCCAACCCATCTAGCCTCAATGACTACCGCCCGGTAGCACTCACCCCCATCATCACTAAGTGCTTAGAGCAGCTGGACTTAGCACACTTCAAATCCTGTCTCCCCCCCCACCCTGGACCCCCACCAATTTGCATACCGCCAGAACAGGAGCACAGAGGATGCAGTCTCTCACACCTGGACAACAACAACACCTACGCCAGAATGCTGTTTGTAGACTTCAGTTCAGCATTCAATACAATCCACCCCTCACAACTCATCAGGATACTGACAGACCTGGGGATCAGTTCCCTCACCTGCAAATGGTTACTGGACTTCCTGACCAACCGCCCTCAACATGTCCGACTGGATAACCGCTGCTCATCAACAATCACAATGAACGCTGGTGTACCACAAGGCTGTGTGATGAGCCCTTTCCTCTATCACCCACGACTGCAGACCTGCTGATGGTTCCAACACCATCATTAAGTTTGCAGATGACACCACAGCGATTGGCCTCATCAGTGACAACGATGAGACCGCCTACAGGGAGGAGGTGGACCGTCTGACTGAGTGGTGCGACACAAACAACCTGCTGCTCAACACTGAGAAGACTGAGGAGCTCATCGTGGACTACAGGAGGAATGCTGACCCACATCCACCCATCCACATTAAGGGGAAGGCAGTGGGAGCGTGTGAGCAGCTTCAAGTTCCTGGGAGTCCACATCTCCGAGGATCTCACCTGGACTACCAACTGCTCCAAGCTGGTCAAGAAGGCTCACCAGTGCCTCTTCTTCTTGAGGACTCTGAGGAAGAACAACCTGTCCTCAGACATCCTGGTGAACTTCTATCGCTGCACCATCGAGGGCATCCTGACCAACTGTATAACAGTCTGGTATGGGAACTGCTCCGCCTCGGACCGGAACTGCCCAGCGCATCGCCGGAGCACCACTTCCTGCCATAAAGGACATCTACAGGAAGCGGTGTCTGAAAAGGGCTAGGAAAATCATCTGAGATCACAGTCACCCATCACGTGCACTGATCACCCTGCTGCCCTCTGGGAGGCGCTACAGAAGCCTCCGGACTAAGACCACCAGGTACCGGAACAGTTTCTTCCCCACAGCTGTCAGACTCCTGAACTCTGCCTCCTGACATATGACCCACGTTAAACTCATGGACTGCTTGTATTAACTACAGCCTGTACATACTTATAGTCATAGAATATACATAACATACGTCATACCGTGTACATTATGACATACGTAATAGATCCATTTCTGTAATATACTTACACATCTATATTATTGCTAACATATATTGTAATACATCTATATCACGGCTAAAGCACTTTGTGGATGGATGCAAACTGCATTTCGTTGCCCTGTACCTGTACATGTGCAATGACAATAAAGTTGAATTCTATTCTATTTTTTTCTCAAACACTAGGTATTGTTACCTAGAAACAATGGGGAAGTTGCGCCATCTGCTGGCCAAACGAGAACAACACTCTCGTTTCCAACAGCATTTAAAGATTAGATGACGTCACGGCTGCCAGCCTTGAGTGAAAAGCAGGAGCCAGGATCACCCAGCCTAGTTGATCAGCCTGACACCGCCCCTCCTCCTCCTCTCTCCCAGGCTGCTGAGGAGCACATCTGAGCTGAATCCTGCTAATTACCAACACCTGTAGAAAAAGACTGTGCCTTCAGCAGTGCAGGGGTTCTGCTGTCCTCCAGGTTTTGTTTTGTTTTGTTTTGTTTTGTTTTGTTTTAACCCCTTTCGTTCGGATGAGTTTTAACAGAGGTCATTTTTACTCTGAGTGATCCAGTGGGATCTTTTGTGCGTTCGTTTTTAAAGGTTAACTTGATTTGGTGCAATTTTACTGACTTTGGTTTTAAACACCTTTGTTGGGGTAAAGCTTTTTAAAATAAGTTTTTACCAGGTGTTTTAGTCAGTATATTAGACTTTTATCAACTTCGGGTTTTTAAAAACACCTTCGGTGCGGTAAAACTTAAGTTTTTACCAGGTGTTTTATTTATAGTTAATTTGTTGTGATGTTAACCTTTAAGAGTTCAGTTTGTGTTTTGCATTATCTTTATAATGCCTGTCGTCATCTGTTTGCACGTTTTTAGAACCTTTTTGTTACAATAAAACCCTTTTAATATCCACTGTCCAGTCTTGCGTTATCCCCATCCTTCACATTTTAACACCTGTCGGGGACGTAACAGATGAGTTACTGCCTTCTAGTGTTTGTAACCTGGAACTGCACTTTCATTCTTAAAATAATATTTAAATTTAATCCCAACATCCCTAAAGTTTTGGATATCTATTTAATTTTCTGTTTGTGGTTATTTTAGGTAACCAGTAACCAAATATAACTGCAGTTTTTTCCTGTTTGTTCTTGGTCTAAACAGACATTTACAAGCCTTAATTAGTAGAAACACTTAGTGTATTTTTTTTTTCAAACAATATGTTTTATCTTGATATAATGGGGAATTTGCGCCCTCTGCTGCCAAAAATAGAACACTATAATTTCCAACAGCAAGTAAAGAAAATGGAAGATTTGCTGCCCTCCAGTGTCTGAAAGCTGGTACTGCGCTTTCAGTCTTTTTAAGATACCATTTAAATGTAATCCCAAGGCCCTTAAAGTTATAGATAAATTAATCTATTTAATCTTGAACAACTCTCATTTCCAACAGAATTTAAAGAAAATGGAAGGGAGTTGCTGCCCTCCAGTGTCTGCAAGCTGGTACTACACTTTTGGTGTATTTAGCCTCCGTATCTTATTTATCTGTTATGAAGCTAGCTGCTAATAGGTCCAGCTCGTTGATTAACTCTTGCTAAACACAGATAATAAAATAGATTTGAGTTTTAATAGTCAACTTTTTTTTTTTTTTACAGTGAAGACATTCTGGACTTTACAAGACTTACTTAGCAGGAACATTTGCTCAAATTTTTTTCAGACACCGTATTGCTGCCAGGCTGTCTTGCCTTGCAGCAAGAAGGTTCTGGGTTCGCTTCCCGGCCTGGGATCCTTCTGCATGTTCTCCCTGTGCATGCGTGGGTTCTCTCCGGGTACTCCGGCTTCCTCCCACAGTCCAAAAACATGACTGTTAGGTTGATTGGTCTGTCTAAATTGTCCTTAGGTGTGAGTGTGTGTGTGCATGATTGTTGATCCTGTGGGTCTCTGTGTTGCCCTGCGATGGACTGGCACTTTGTTCAGGGTGTATCCCGCCTGATTGCCCATTGATAGACACCAGCCCCCCCACGACCCTTCATGGACAAGCGGGTTCAGACAATGGATGGATGGATGTACTGCTGCCTTGAAAGAATGGGCAATTAGCGCTCTCTGCTGGCAAAATCTAGAACAACACTCAGGTTTCAAGGCAGCTCTCTGGGTGCTCAGCCCCCCTTAACCTCTGATGCTAGGACCGCCCCTGATGTAAATCTCCTTCTGACTTTGCCAAAAAGCTACTGGCATCTAAATTTGTTTTAAAATCGTCCACAAATCTGACAAAATAACTAATGAGAAACAGAAGTCACCCCAAAATGAAGCTTCTTCTATCATTTCCTCCTGCTGAACACGCCAGGCTCCACCCTGAAAAATACATTTTCTCTGAGAGAGAAAGAGAAAAAACAAAGTGATGGATGGAGGAAAAGAGGGTGTGACCATCCACAGGGCCTCCATCTGATTCTCTTTATCTCTCTCCACCTGAGTGCCAGTTAATCCCCCCCTCATCCCTCGGACTCCCAGCTGGATACAGCAGCTTCTCCTGAACAGCAGCTCGCATTAGCGCCAAGAAACTTTCCCCTGCTGTCTGTTAGCAAAATCCGATTGGAGATTACAGAAAAACAGACCCCCCCCATCTCAGAAATCACCTTTCTCATCATTTCCTTATCTTTGTAATCCCAGCTCTCCTCCTTTTCAATGTCACCAACTTTCACTCTCATGTATGCCTCCATTCTTTGCTCTTCCCTGACAGCTGAATGACAAGATGGATGAAGATGAGTAAAGTGTGTGTGTGTGGAGGGGGGGGGGTCTTCTCATCCTGAGTGGAGCCAGGATGATGTCATGGGGGGCATTTATCCTCCTGGTGTGGAGGCTTCCCTTCCTCTGCTAATTACCTTGTACAAACTCAGATCTGATACGGCGGATATGAGGCCCAAATACAATTATTGTGGGCTAACAAAGAGATATTGAGATTCAGGGAATGAGGGAGAGACCGCAAGTGAGATAGAAGGAGAGGCTCACGCACGTCCATCCGTGCACTCGTACACACACACAGATCTGCCACCCACACACACAAACACACACACTTGTCCTTCCCCTCCATTCCCTCAGATAGGCTAATGTTATTACTGGGGTAATTATCCTCATTAGTGCCAGCAGCTGTAGAGAGCCCATTGCTCGCTGTTCAAACTCCACCTCAAACCTTTCTATCTTCTCAACCCTTTTATCCTCCACATCTTTCTTTTCTTTTGTCTTTTCATCCTGGTTTAAACAAAATAGTGATTTATCTTCTGTTAAGATTTAAATTATTGTTTCCATGAACATTTTGGGTGTTTTTAGCTAAAAAAAAGACTCCATCTGACTTTAGTTTGATTTATTATAGTTCATTTGATTCATTTCTGAAATAAAACAGAATAAAAAGTGCAAATTTAATTATTTTAACCACAAGGCGGCACTGTTAAGCCAAATAATCAGCACTCATCCTGCTTCACAGGCCATCTTTCTCCACAGAAAATTAGCTGTCACAAACCTTCCTCCCTGCGTTTAATGATGCTTTCAAATGTGATGGCCAGCGAAATGGAAAGTAATGGTGTTTGTGCGACTTTGGCTGTTGGCTGGTGCTTCATGCAGGACAACTCTGAGGGACAGTTCCATTTTTTTGCAGCCTAACTTTACACCCAGCCTGCAGCTTTACGGGGAAATAATGAGATGAACACCTGAGGCGTGCAGCTTTATGCACAGCACCCGCCTCGCTCCGAGAGATTACCTTTTGTTTTATTGCCAGAGGCTGTTGCGGACAGTAAGTAACCTGTATACAGCTAAGCCCCCGCATCAGGCGCTAAATGTCACGCATAGTCTGTTTTTATTGGCTGGTGTGGCCTGTTGTGCCCTTCTCCTTTTGCTGGAGGCCTTTGTTAAAGAGATGGTTGTTAATGCTGCTGGCCACACACACACACACACACACACACACACACACACACACACACACACACACACACACACACACACACACACACACACACACACACACACACACACACACACACACCTCAGGGTGTTTACCGTGCACTGGGCTGTGGATAACAGGTGAGACTACTGCTGGCTGTTCAACCAATCAGAGAGCGGCAGCTGCCTGTAAACCTTTATTTGGCATTTGTGCCTCGAGGGTTTTATAAGAACACAGAATCAGATAGAATTCCGGTTTATATGTTCTCTTTTTCCTCTCATTAGTTTCTATTTATCTATGGAACGCTCCCTCGAAGCCCCCCCCCCCCCCCCCCCCGTGAGGAGAAAAGCAGAAGAATGACATCACAATCCGCTCATCGTTCTATCATCGCTTCCTGAAGTTTGGAGATGATTCCCCGAAATGCTCCCTCGTCGAGAGACAAAATGTTTCCAGTGTTCTCTGTGCAAACAGCAAACATTCCTTCCTCCCTCCGTTCCCATTCAGACCATCCTGAATTACTGCAATTTGGTATCATGGCAACAGCGGAGGTGAGACCAGGCCAGGCCAGGCCAGGGATTGTTGAGGAACAGTCTTTTATCAATCTGCCTTAATGGATGACCTGCGTCTGGCATGCATGTATGGATTAGTTTGGCTGGAGCACCTGTCCCTGCTCTGTCAACAGCAGCTCAGGTTACCTGCCTCGGCCTCCACCTGGCTGACACCACTTCCTGTGACTGACACCTGAAAATGCTCATCTGTAGGAATAAACAGATGATTTCAAAGTACTTTTGGGTACAAAGTGTTCTCTGTGGGGAAACCCTTTTAGATCAATGTGATATAAAAGTGTAGCTCACCACAAGGAGGTCGCCCCCCTTCCCCACCCCACAGCCTCTAAAAGGATGAGCGAATACAGCTAATGGATGGGTGATCTGGAGTAAACAGTGCATAACTCCTCTCATTCTATAAAAACACCTTAAAGCGCCGTGTTTCAGTCTCAGGTTGATTATGGAGTTAATCTGCTGAAGCGGTTCGGTGAAGCGAGGCGGAGTCAGGGATCAGCGTCCTCGTGTCCAACATCCGGCCCGAGCAGAGACACAAAGCTCCTGAAAGGACAGGAGGAATATTTTCCAGTCTGTGCTTTGGAGTATTCAGATTAGGAATTCAAGCAAAATAAGAAAATCTTCAATTATTCAGAAAAAAAAGAGTCCAGGCGGCAAACCTTCACCGTCACCGTCCATCTTCCCTCAGCTCCCAGTTACTCACACACTCACCTATTTCCATGAACTCACCTGTTTACTAATCACCTGCCTCAGTATCATCCTGGTTTAATCAACTTGCGTCGGCTCCTCCTGTCGTTTCCTGGTTAATACCGGTTGGATTGTTTAAATGCGAGTTCTTACCTGCACATCGGGTCCTACATCATTGTTTCCTGACAATAATTATCATTCATTTTGGATTTTGATGATTGCATCAGGCAAACAAATGAGTCAATAATTAATACACGATTGTTGTACCTACACACACACACACACACACACACACACACACACACACACACACACACACACACACACACACACACACACACACGCACACACACACACACACACACACACACACACACACACACACACACACACACACACACACACACACACACACCTGCTGGGAGTGTGTGTGAAGGTACAAATTAGACTTCTGTGTAAGTATGCCATCAACAGCGGTTTATTAGAGTTACAACTTTTCATGGAAGTTGTGCAGCTACAGGATCCAGCATGTTTTAGTTGTTTACCTGCTTCAACACACCTGATTCAAAGGTCAGCAGCTCATCAAGCTTTGCAGAAGCCTGTTAATCACTTGCTGATTAAAGTCAGGTGAGTTGGAGCAGGGAAACAACTAAAATGTTGGTCACCCCTGAGCTACAGGGTTCTCACATCTCAAAATGGCTCACTGATTTCCACTGTTACTCCTCAAATATCGAGGTGTTTGAATGTGACCTGAATGAGTCTGAACTGATCCTTCGCTTGTTTACTGAGATAAACAAAAAACAAACAAACAAAAAACGATGATTTTTGCCAGTAAATGTAAACACCTGAGTCAGTGGTGCCCCCCAGGGGTGGCCACGGGCACCCCTGGAATATTGTTGTTCATTCCACTCTGAGTTCAACATGCAGGCTAAATGTGAAAACAGTCTTCCACCCTTATTTCCTGCATTAGCCACTATTAGGAGATAGACCAGAAAGCAATTGGATCAGAAAAAGCCAGACCGATCTACGTCACGCTAAAAATTAGCATTCGTGGACTCACCTGTCTTTGCTTGGCAGGAAAGGCTAGTTTGTAGAAGCTAACTGTTAGCATTAGCATCTCCACAACACAGCAGAACTCCTCCAGGCTTCTGTTGTTTGTGGAGATGAAACATCAACGATAAAATCAAACTGAGTCAGAGGCAGAGTCACGTTGCTGTTAGCCAGTCAGTGGCGAGATGTTCGTATATCAGGAAATAAAACTCCATATCCTGCTGCTTTCTGCGCCCCACTCCACAGGTTAACTTCTAGATGCTGAAACTGGGGGTGTGTTTCAATGCCAAGGAACCTCGCTTTGATGTCTTGGCCCCGCCCTGGTTGCCTAGGAGATACATCATCAGGAGCCGCCATGGGGTGTTCCAATGTTCATGTTCAACCGAGGCATGTGTTCTTCGTTTGTTAGCCGTTTAGCTAGCTGAGCAGTCTTGTGTTGGTCAAAAATTTCCCAGAATACACCGCGTTATTTTCAAAAGGATGGCAGATGAGGAGCCAGCAACTACTTCGGGGCAAAATTCCAAGTTTAAATGTAAGTCAGCTAGCTGTAGCTATTGTGCTGATATGTGAAATGTTTTTTTTAGATCAAAAGCAGGTATCTATGGTTGGTTAGATGCTAGTAGTTGCAGCTTCGGCGGCTAGCGGGTAGTAACTCGCTTACATATTTAATTTAACAAACATATAAATAATTTAAAAGACTCATTATAAATTTATATTGAAACTTGTACAAATAAAATATAATGTTATCTCCCGTGTCACGTGTCGTTACATGACCGCGGCTTCCGCGCGGTCACATGATGCAAGTCTGTTCCATTTAACAGTTTTCTTTGACCAAGGAAGGACCGTGTCCTCATGAGCAAGGCAGATCGACTCACAAGTCATTCTTTTACATAAATGTGTTTAAAAAAAGTTTTTGTGGATTTTTTTGCTGGAGCAGCAACAGGCAGATTAAACTTTTAAAATTTCCAAAAGATTAAACATTTTGTCCATTTTCTAACTTGTTCGTGTTTCTGAAATCTGAAGTAAATGTGTCGGATGCATAAGTCTTGAGTTTTTATTGAAAACAAATGGAGTGATGCCAAACCAGGATAAACCCTCCTACAAAGACCAATTTAATGTCCCCCCCAAAAATGTTTTTATTGGCCCCCACATGAGCATTTTCCGGGGGCACCACTGTTCTGGCAAATTCAGAGCACATCTTCATTAAAAACAAAAGCTGTGAAAACTGATTTTTTCACACTTTTTGTGTAATTTGACACCCAACCTGTCATCCTGTGATACAAACTTTTTGTTTAAGGTGCCACAAGCCTCTAGATTTTTTCTGATTTGAGGTCTTGTGTAGAAAACGGTATCTTATATGATGCAGCTGGCGTAAAGCCCCGCCTCCCGCCGATCCAGGTCCATTTACTTTTTGAGCGACCTCCGTATTCACTATCATCTTCACTGATGATGGATCCCCAGATGACGACACAATTAGCTCATGACCGTTGTTCCATCCACAAAGCTGGATGGATGATAGATGGGCTAACTGATAGACTCTGCTTCTTGGGGTTGGGGGGGGGGGGGGGGGGGCTTTGTCCTGGATCTCTGACAGCTTCTATCTTGTGATCAATGCAGCTCCCCACATTGCCTCCACCCCCCCTCCCCACCAGCTGCCTGTGACCCCTCATCATAGCTCTGCCTCTGGTTGCCATGTGCTGGGAGTCAAAGGGTTCCCACCTATCGCTCGTCAGAATGGAACCCCCGCCATCACCCACCCCCTCGTGCACTAAATCACAATCATTCCTTTGGCAGACAGAGATGGATTGGGACATACCGCGACCCCGTACCTTCCAGGGAACCCACCCACCCTTCAAAAAGCCGCTGTCACCGACAAATAATGGAGGTGATTCCAGGAGGAGCGTGCAGGTCAAGTCTGACGCCCATGGAAGGAAGTTACGACAAAGGAATGGCGGAACGTTCTCTCTTTCTGTAGGAACAACCGTGACAATGTCTAACAGCATGTTGGACCAGACACAGACGACAGCTTCAGATATTTCCTAAAAATATTTTAATTGCCTCCTAAAGACGTTCTTTCAGCTATCCACTGTAATGGTAAAAGCACTGAAACGTTATATAAAAGTATGTATTTGTATAAAAATGTTGATTATTCAAACAACAATGCTAAAAATATTTGTGACATTGACAGAAAATAAAAGAAAGGGTAAATAATGTTTTTATTTTCTAAATAAAAGCTCATTTTGAGTTAATTTTATCCCTTTTTATTGTTCATTGTCATTTTAGAACTTCATGGTTGCAAATATTATAAAATTATAAATAACAACAATAAATGATCAGTTTTAGATATTTGTCGTCTCTTCTTTTGTTTAATAAATAGTTGATTAAAAGTTTAAAAGTGAAAGTAATGAAAATATGGAATAAATACTAGAATTTGTTCTTCTGAGATGTGGAACTGATGAGTTCAAATGTGACTAATTAAATTTGTGTCAATCTTCAAATAAGTAACTTACTTTCCTAATGATGTGTTTTTCAGAATAAAAGCGCATTAAAAATTGTGAATGTTTGTGGATTTTAAAGGTGTCTGATAGTTTAAATAAGAGAAAAAATATATATGTTCAGTGAAACAATATTTTTAAACAGAGAATTTAACAAAAGTTTATTTTTATTATTTGCACGTTTAAAAATCTGAGCCCTCAAAATACACAATGAAGCAGTTTAGTTAAAAACAACCTAAATGAGTTCATTTTTTTTACATTTTGTGATTAACTTATGTAATAATTAACCTAAATGCATCTATGAGCAACACCACATAGCTTAACTTGTCTTTCAGAATAAAACACAAACAGCACAAATTCATCTGTCATCCTGCTCTGATATAAATCTTTATGTTTGAATTATGTCACATTTCAAAGTGTTTGCATTATTATGTTAATATTTACAACCCATAAAAAACACAAATCACTTCAAATGATCAAAACTATTTGGAAAAATAAACTAAGAAACTGTCCAGAAAAACTTTTCTGTCAGGCTGAGATTGCACCAACAACAAATGTAGACATATTTCAACAGGCAAACGTTTTCCTAACCCCAACTACAAAAAAAAAAAAGTCTATTTTATGTTGATCAGCTTTAAACCTGCCAGGAACGTTTGCTGCGGCTGCCTTCTGCTGTCAGACAGGTGGTGCTGACGTGAGCAGGTCTGGTCGTCAGGCCCAGCTGCGGCTGGTGGAATTGATCCCAGCCTTTCAATTAATGCAAAATATGAACCTAGATTTTTGTTGTTGTTTTTAGGTGACAAACATCCTGTTTGTGTCTGTTAGTTATGCTGCATGTCTTCTCTCCTCTCGGTATGAATACAGTCTTGACATTGCACTGCCCATCATCATCATCATCATGCCCATTTGAAGAGTTGCAGCCTGGCGCTTTCTGGTTTCCTCCACAGCAGACTGAGTGATTGCATCATTCACATGAGCACTGCCAACAAATATCATTCGGACATGCAGAAAGTCTCCATGATGCCATAACACCATGATTGGGAGTGAAAGATCTCATTTCGGATTCACTGCCAAGAGCTCAAGGAGGATCATTCTCATGTAGATGCGTCCTTCTGCAAGAGCCTCGGATATACAATTTCCATTTAGATAAGGTGTATACACAAATAAAGAAAGAACATTGGGTTCTTCATTTGATTAACTAATCATAGTCTTTGTAATTCCACTCTGGGACCTCTGAGGACAGCGAACCCTGATTAGCCCGCTGCATGATTGCTGCAGTTTTTGGCACAAATCAGTTCAAGTTACTCGGCTCCAAACACGACACAGTGGCAGTGATTAAACATGCGATTAAGACATGGAGAGATGCAGTGTGTTTAATCCCTTTTCCCGTTGTCTAAACAGATAGCCACAGCAGCGTCTCGGATCAACAATGAGAGAAGAGCAGAAGAGTTGGAGTGGGAGGTGATTAGGGTCTTTAAAGCTCCCAGGAGTGTGGAGGCAGGTTGTTTGTGATTAGCCTGAACTTAAAGGGACATTGTGCTCTTATTGAATCAGGGAATTCATTATCTTGAGCTCAGACAGGGGAAAATAAAAACACCCACGTCCCAGGGCTAGATATGATGTCTTAAAGCCAGGATGGAAACTTCACATTTGTGGCAGAAATAAAGGAGGAAGTTTCTGATTTGTTGACAAACCAAACAAAAGCCCTTCTCAACCCCACGACTCAGCCTCCCGAGTGCTTTAGCCCTCTTCCCACTTCTCCGCCAGCCCTCTTGACGAGCTGCAGCGCGTCCGCGCGTCCTCTGAAGGCTGTATAGAAACTCTACAGCTCCTCTCCATGACTGATCTCTTTTGATAGGCCTCATTATGCAAACTGCTCCCAACTCCCGTCGCATAATTAGTGCTTAATTAATTTGAGTGAAATCTTTCATCTGTCTGTGTCCGGCCAGCTCCTTCCTTCCATTTACAACATGATATTAATTTCAGAGGTGGGGGAGTGGCAGGGGTGTGTGTGTGTGTGTGTGTGTGTGTGTGTGGGGGGGGGGGGGTGCTGATGAAAAGGCTGATATAATTAATCAAGTACTGTATCTTTTTCCTTCTTCTTTTGCAGGAATAATAATAAGTGTGATGAGCAGAGTCTGATTAACCCTATTATGCTCCCTAATTAGGGTGATCATTTGATAATCAAGGAAGCAGCACAATTATAGGAGAATGCAAATTGTGCCATCTACTCAAGAGTGTGCCAGTTCTGGGAATTCTTTGTATGGAAAATGTAGCATTCCCAAACCAAATGTCAAGAAAAAGTCCCTCTTTTGGTGTACATGTGTTGAGGATCTGCTTACAATGCTCTCCAGAGGCAAAAAATAAATAAATAAACAAACCAAATCCTGGTTTTAAATGGATCCAGCCATCTGATTCTCATTTTATTTATTTATTTTTAATTTGGCAGAATGCAGTAAATCAAATTCTCATTAAAGGTCTGAAATTTACTGTTTTAAATGTTTATTTTTATCTATGAGCAACCAGAGTTAAAATTAAATATTAAAAATATCCATTTAACAGCTAATTCTTCATGTAATGCTTGAACATAACAAAGAACAAAACATTTTAATGTGAAATGAGAAAAATCCACACAGATTATGGGGATTGGAGCTCTTTAGAGGCTCCAGAGTCGCACCAAGCCTTTAAACTGGCCCAACTGGTGGAGTTTCAGCACCACGGACAGCAGCCAGTCTTCTCAGGGACATTAACAAAGAAACATTTGGAGCTTTTGTTTTAAACATAACTTTATGAATAATTCAGGAAACAGAAAGTCGTGCATTTAGCAGAGGTTCCCACATGGGTCTAATGCATCTTTAGATGAACGGATGTAGTCAGTAGATAAAGGATAAGGCCCATTAGTTCTGCCAGGGTCCATCTTTCATGCTCCTCAATGACCCAGCTGCTGTCCACACTTTCATCCAGATAATGGAGACCTCATGTGTGGAGCTTGTGAGCAATGGGCTTGATTTCATTTCTCTTAGTGGCCAGCGAGCGACGAAAACACATATTTTTGTTGTTGTTTACTTGTGTGAGAAGTGTGTTGACTACTAAACAAATGGTTGTCAGCGAGATCCTATATACGCTCGCTGCTCTTGATTCAGAGTGTACACCTCCTCCATGTGCGTGTGTGTGTGTGTGTGTGTGTGTGTGTGTGTGTGTGTGTGTGTGTGTGTGTGTGTGTGTGTGTGTACATGAATGTACCTTAATTTGCTCCTCTTTACCCCCATAGTGCAGCTGTGCCTCAGAGAACTCTTGTGAAGTAATTGAATGAGCTGAAGCCGCGGTTGGATGTGGGGATGGTGGTGGTGGTGGGGACCTGTGGAAGTGAATGCGGTGCCCGCTGGCCTTATTATCCTCAATACAGCAGCCGCTCTGCCTGTGCTTTCTCATCCACTCAAGAATACAGAAATGAATGTGATGGACGTCAGAGGTGAGCGCAGCGGGAAGAACCGGGCCAGAGACCGTTTTAATCAGCTCCCAGATAGAACAATCACTTTATCCACCTCCACAGCTCAGAGGTGAATTAGTGTTTAACATTCCAGGGCATGCTTTCTGACAGGGGACTCCACCCCAAACAACCAATGGACTGCAGAGATTATTGAGAGACACTCTGGTGTTTCTGATGAGTAAATTAGGACTAAACATGCCCCTGGGACTGCAGAGACTGATACGCCTGATCTGCTGGAAGACCGCTTTTTTTAAATAAAGGGTTTTTTTGCAAGAAAATAAAAGTGGGTGTTGTCCCTTTGAAGGCTTTGTTCTTATGTACAGAACTGCTCAAAAGTCATTCACCATTGTTAATGCTACAGTTCAAAGGGACCAGATATTCTGTTGCCCCTTAAGGTGGTGCTGATCAGGATTTTTGGGGGTATGAAATCAATTGAATACTATAAGTATATATATATATATATATATATATATATATATATATATATATATATATATATATATATATATATAATGCACACACGCACATAATTTACTGTACAGACTTTTATATTTCCCGTTGTGAATCTTATTTGCCACTGTTACACCAAAATTTCATCACGGAGGGACAAAAAAGACATTTCTCTTCTCTTCTCTTCCCTTCTCTTCCCTTCCCTTCCCTTCCCTTCCCTTCCCTTCCCTTCCCTTCCCTTCCTTCCCTTCTCTTCTCTTCTCTTCTCTTCTCTTCTCTTCTCTTCTCTTCTCTTCTCTTCTCTTCTCTTTTTAAGGGTGGCAGTAGCTCAGGAGGGAGAGCAGGTTGTCCAGCAATCAGAGGGTTGTAGGATCAATCCCGGGTCCCAGCAGAGAATGCTGCTGTTGTGTCCTTGGGCAAAACACCTACATTACCTGCAGTGGTGCCAGTGCTCGTGAGCCTCTCCTCTGTCAGTGCACCCCAGGGCAGCTGGGGCTACACTGTAGCTCATCACCACCAGCATGTGACTGTGTGTGTGAATGGATGAATGAATGGGTGGTGGTGGTTTAGGACTCTGGAAGATAGTATATAAAAATTTTCTACTCTAATCTATTATTTTCTACTCAGCTTTATTCTATTCTGTTTTGTTCTTTTCTATTCGAGTTCTTGTCGGCATAGGTATAATGTGCTCCAGAGTAAGTGCAGGACAGAAGGAATGTCATTAATAAAAGAAAAATCTACATACAGAAGTTATTTAATGTTTGATGGTTTAAAATTGTTGCACTGTTAAATATGTCACCACAGAAAATATTGATGATTTGTTTGTATTTACCTTCTCTTCAGCTACAGCAATCTGCACTTTACCTTTAAGTGCAGATTTTGCAGAAGGACCATTTCAGCTCCACAGAACCTTCTCAGACTCGTCATTAAAGCCTGGAAATGTCCGTCCTTGTCTGCCAGCAGACATCAGCATCGCTGTCAAAAGTACAAATGACATCAGGGACATTCCCAGGCGAGTCCGTGAGGTCCATTAGACTTAAGCCCAGAGCCGTTCCACTTTACGGGGTTTTTCGCAGCAACCTGGTCTCATGGGCAACCTTCTAAAGTACACTTTAAAGTCTACACAGTGACCTCTGCCTTGCTCTGATGGACAAATGGGCAATTTTCCCATTGATCTTCCAGCTGCTGCAGCCTGAACTCTTCTCCAAAAGCTTAGAGGAAACCATTTACCATATCTGCTTGTTAAAAGGTGCAGTCATTCAGAATTCCCTTAGATTACTCTCAGGTGGATTTCCTGGTCCTCCAACAGACCCACTAACTTATGGTGGAGGATGTGTGATCTAAAGATGGACTTCATGTTCAATGTAGGAAAAACTGCCACAAATATCAACAGCAACATGATTATTTATCGTTTGTAAGACAAAACATTTTTCTAATCAAAGGCAAAAGTTAAACAGGCACTTACTGATTATCATTTAACACATTTCTTTAAAACGATTACAGACATTTTTAAGCTTGCCTTGATAAACATGAAAAAGTAAACAATCACACACCTTTTCTTGTAAAATCCTCTCTTTTTGTTGTTTCTGTGCTTATTCGAGTTTAGGTTTTAAGAAAGCCTGTGTTCAGGCAGGAATGTGTTGTTTTCTTTACTAAAAGTACAAAACAAATGTCAATTTTTGACCCACAAATGAGAAAAAAGCAACAGGGCAATAAACAAACAAATGAAGGAATATAAATAAGCAGCCAGCTTTAAATGTGCTGTTTTCCTTTGCTCTGTTTAATACAAACTCGTTTTAAACTATATTTAAAAACCAATCACTTCATTAAACTCTGGTGCTTTTGTTCTACCGTGCCATTGTTCCTTTGCCGGTTCCTTTCTGCTCCCAGTTTTGGGGACAAAGGCTGAAGCTGAGGTTGTGCTGCGTCCACAGCCACAGTGATTAAATCTGGATCCCTCGCTGGCTCTCTCCATGGTGCTGAAAGAGCCCCAGATCAGATTACAAGCAGCCAGAATAGTACCTCATCTAATCCATTACAATAATTGATTGACAGAGCATTGAAAGTGGCCCTGTAGTGAGCGCCAATTACAGTCATGTCCTATTGCATTTTCAAATTGGCACAGTTTGGCACAGCACATGGAAGCAATCATTCATGTGTGCAAGTCCGGGAGGCCTCTGGTGGTGGGAACTGGTCTAATCTGGGTGAGATAACCAAACTAGTTAATGTTTAACAGAACAGAGACGCAAACAGAGGAGGTGATGTCTTCAGGTTCAACTCTTCCTCCTGTAGGTGGTGCAATGAAGTCAGAGCTGCAGCTCAAACTTCTGCTGAACAATCTATAAATAATATAAATATGCTGAAAATCTGTCAAAAGCTGCTGTTAAAACGTGATTTTTATTCAAAAAACGTTTTCGAGTTTGCTCTGTGAGGAGAGGAAGAAAAGCAATCCTATAGAACAGAAAGGGAGGATGTGGTTGAGTTTGCATTAAAGCAGCGGCAGCTGTATGCTAATCAGGCGCCGATGCTTCCCGTCCACGCAGACACAGCGGCACACGCCACTGAGCAAACATGCGCATGCGTGCCTGTGGCCAAGGCCAGCGCACGCAGCCCGGCCCCCCAAAAGAAATTCTCTCTGGGGGGGAGAGAGAAAGAGGAACTCGTTAAAATGCCATCAAAGCTTGTAGTCCCAACAAACCACGACTAATAGACCCAAAGAACAACAGGAGTTAACGCCGAGGAGGCAAGAAAAGTTTCATTTAAACTGATTATTACATAAAATAATACTAAAGTTTATTTCCTTCTTATCGTCCCAGAATAATCAGCTTTCACTTGGTTTGGTTAATGTGTGATTGAAGCCGCTCGGACCAACATAACGGTGTGTTTTCCAGCAGGTGAGAAGGCACCGGGACACAGAGGCCCATTGAAAGGAAGGCCTGCGGCTCAGCTCCGATTGTGTAATTATTTGACTTGGTCATACTGCAGCTTTATGCAAATGAGGGGAACAATGAACGACGATGGAGATTAATTCCTCCCTGGTCGGCTGAAAGGGGAAAGAATGCGCTCTCTGCCAAGTGGCGCACATATAGGCCGCATTTAGGCACTAAAACGCACGCGCGCACACACGCACACACACGGCTGATTATAACATTCAGACTTTTAAAAAGTTATTTGCTGTTTTCAGTTTAATTAAAACAAATAAAAAAACTTTTTGCGTATTTTACGGATTCAATTTAGACTTTAAAGCTTTATGAACGCAATTGTTAAACGAACACCAGCGTTTTAGTAGTATTTTTGTGGATTTTACTCTGAATTTAATCGCAGATTGTCCCAAAAACAAGCCTCGGCTGCCGCCTCCTTTGTCCTGATTTCGCCCTGCACGCGCCTTGCTGTGGCCCAGATTGGCCATGAGTCCTGTTTCACAGTTAAGAGGTCAATTTGCCTTTGAAACAGAAAAAAAAGATATCCAAGCTCAGGCAGACGTGGCTATTGTTCCCAAAGACCAGAGGGTGTTCTTATTACTTATGTATGCAGCGAGATGTCTGATTTATATGTCGAGTTAAACTGTCGAGACAGACACGTGCCCAGAGATAAAGAAACGCTCCTTTTATTGTGTTTATTTTCATCAGATAAAGGTGGCTTCGCTGTGCGTAAAGGTCGTGCGTAAAGATGCGGAACAAACAAATAAGTAAACATGTTGTAAAGCAGCGAAGGGAAGATCTAAAAGTGGGTTTATTATCTGATTTTATTATTTTTCTCACCACAGCAGATCTCTAAAGAAGAAACGAGTGATTATTAAAATTTTACTTTGATTTTTTAAATTCTAGACTTCGATTATGGTGACGGACGTTTCCTTTTGGCAACTCCAGGCCCCCGGAGGAGAGTCACAAAGCAGTGGCACGTGTGCGTTTGTGTAGGGGCCCATCAGACCGTAAAAAGAGGAGGGTCCCGGCGTGTGCCTCTGTCGGGGAGGGGCCCGCGCGCGCACACATTAATGTAATAAACCGCCAGTACATCTGCTGAGCTATCTGCACATCCTCCAACGAAATCCACCAAACCCAGCCTCAGAGCCCTCCCACAATAAAATCCACTGGGATCTTGGTTTCATCCCATTGGTCGGGGATGCTGCAACGGGGGGGCGAGAACAATAGCATCATTCCGGCATAAAAAGAGTGGAGCTATGCCTTGGAGACGAAAACATTTCAGCAACAGAAGGATCGACTGGGGAGATAAAGTCCCATCAGCTTTTGGTGTTGCCATATTGTCCAACAAACCTGGATACTTCAGACTCCATCCGCCTTCCCGAAGTGCCTTTCCGCTGCCGCTCGCCAAGATGCCCAAAGGATTCCTGGTAAAAAGAAACAAGAAATCTGCACATGTTTCCTACAGGAGCCGCTCAGAGGAGGATGATCTCCAGGAGCTACCCACCCCAGTTGCCTTGCCGAGTCATACGGACCCCTCCCCGCCGATGTCTGTGGCGTCCAGTCCGGACCGCACCTCCGCCTCGCCGGATTTCACCTCAGCCGTCGCGCCGGTGCCAAGACTGGAGAAGCCGGCGCAGTTCGGTAACCCAGAGACAGTGTGCCAAGCCCTCTACAGCCCCACCCGACCCATCAGCAAGGAGCACGACAGGGAATATTTTGAGCGAAGTTTCAATCTGGGCTCGCCAATTTCTGCCGAGTCATTCCCCACAACCGCCTCCCTGTCCGGCCTGGAGCATCTCCTGTACGCTCCGGTGGATCTGAAAATCGGCACCAGCAACAGCAGCTGCAGCGGTACCCACCACCACCCCGCCTCCTCCACCACTTCCGCCGCCACCACCAGCAGCACCAGCAGCAGTAGCAGCAGCAGCATCTCGGGACCAAACAACCGGGTTGCCACCAAACGACCCGCAGATGGAGCAGAGCGCAAACCCAAACCCGCCTCAAAGAAACCCAAAGCCATTAGAAAACTCCACTTTGAAGACGAGGTGACCACGTCTCCGGTGCTGGGGCTGAAAATCAAAGAGGGGCCGGTGGAGGTGAAGCCGAGGGCGCAGACCTCCGGGGGCAACAAGCCGTTGGGGGAATTTGTGTGCCAGCTGTGCAAGGAGGCGTACGCGGACCCCTTCTCCCTGGCTCAGCACAAATGCTCCCGCATCGTCAGGGTCGAGTACCGGTGCCCCGAGTGCGACAAGATGTTCAGCTGCCCGGCGAACCTCGCCTCTCACCGCCGCTGGCACAAACCCCGGACCACCGGCGTGCCTCCGATCCTCCCGGCGCCGGGCGTCAAACCCGACGCCGGCAAAGCCCCGCTGGGCGTCAAGTCGGTGTCCGACGAAGCCAAAGACATGAGCGACAGAGACACCCCGAGTCCAGGACTGTCCGAATCCGGTTCTGAGGACGGCTCGTATGACTGCCAGTTCTGCGGGAAGAGGTTCAAGCGCCAGGCGTACCTACGAAAACACATCATGGGACACCAAGCGCTGCAGAGCAAAGTGCTGGAGGAGCACGGGTTTCAAACCAGCGACCGAGCAGCAGCCGAGCAAGCTCCGGTGTCAGCCCCCTCCTCCTCCACCTCCTCCTCCTCAGCATCATCTTCAGCATCCTCAGAGGAAGCCTCAAACCAAAGCCCCCTGAATCTGAGTCCGGTGGACCGCCTGCTGTGCCCGGTGTGCGGAGAGAGCTTCACCAGCAGGGCCGGCCAGGAGCGACACCTGCGCCTCATGCACTCCTCCCAGATCTACCCGTGCAAATACTGCCCCGCCACTCTCTACAGCTCACCGGGGCTCACCAGGCACATAAACAAGTGCCACCCCTCGGAGAACAGGCAGGTGATCCTGCTGCAAATGCCGGTGCGCCCCGCCTGCTAAAGACCACGCAGAACTTGTGCCTTTGATTGGAGAGGAAAGATAAAAATACAATTAAATTTAAACAAGTGGCTTTGGGTTAGAAAATAAAAAATAAAAAAGTTTGCTCACTGCCATAACTTTAGGCCAATGAAAGGCAGGGCTGTTTGATGTTTTAATGTCGTTTCCATGCCAATCAGTGATTGTTGAATGCTTGTCTCTATATTTGAACTACTTATAGGCCTATTTTGAGATTTGATTTCTCAAATTAGTTTATCAAGTGGATAAAAATGAAAACAAAGCGTTAGTTTGACTGTTAAAGGGTATTTTTCTAGGACAGCACATGCTCAACGATAGCTTCTAGACCTAAGAAATGTCTTCAGTTCTCAGAAATCCTTTTTTGTCCCTCGTTTCCATCAGTCTGGATTCACCGTGTTTGCTTCATCACTGCAGCTTGTTTGTGAATGACACGACTTTTATCAAACTTAGGGGAGAAAAGAAGAGGAAAGTGTGACTGAAGAATTCACTGTTAAGTAGAACCACAAATGCCTTTAGAGTACAGATAATTCTAGTCTGAAATAGCCTACATACATCCAAATCCCGCTGTAAAACTGCCTTAAAAAAGTCAACATAGATTGTTTTTAATTTTCGATGCTGGCACATATTTTATTATTATTATTGAAAATTGTTGCAATATTTTCCATCATATTTATTTATTTATTCTAATTATTTTATGTAACTTATTATTATTATTGTGATTTTCTCATGTGAATCGTTCTGGCAGTTTACATGTCGTATAGCCAAAATATTTTTTTCTTCTTTTTTTTTGGTTAAATTTTATTAGTTGTGCTAATTGTCGTGGGTCGGGTTTTAATCTTCAATCTTTACAGCTCTTGTTTGGAAAAAAGAAAGAAAAAAAACGTAAAGCTCTTACCTTAGATGCAATCTTTTTTAAGGACAAGTTATTTTTCTTAATGTTGGCTTTTATAGCGCTTTGATTGTATGTGTATATCGTTGGTGTCTATCGAAATAAAAATATTTTCAAAAGGACACGTGCTCTCGATTTTATTTTAATCAAAATTTCTAGTGAAATAAACTGTTTTCCATTTTTATGCATCAAACTCAACTTTGCACATGAGAATGTTTTCATGATGCATGCGTTGATTCTGCAGGATTATTCGGGGCAGACATTTAAAATATTAACAATAAAGTTAGTTTTTCTACAAACATTTTTCTATGAACAGTAAAAATGTTGATTTAACTAACCTTTTTCATAAAAAAACAAGTGTTAGAAAACTTGCAGGTTAAATTTCAAAATAAAAGTTCAGCTCAACCCTCCTTACAGGCTGATCTGACATAAATCATAGCTGCAGAGGCTGGAGACTTCGCTTTGCTGCAGCAGAGAAGCACTTAGAGCCTCCTCATAAATTCCCTCCTTAATGCCATGTCAGGACATGACAGCAGGACAAAGAGGTGGCGGATCAGAGCTCACCTCTGGAGCAGTAAAACATCTGTCTGCTCCAGGAAAACTCGGCACAGCTCGATTTATTCTGCAAGTTGGAGCAGATTTAGGACGCAACGGGGCAGATGTGTCACCTCAGGCTTTAATTAGATAAAAAATAAAACTTTTCTGTCCCGATTCGTATTCTGTCACCATTCAGTGTTCTTTAAAAATAATTTGAGCTTCTGAACAAAACCCAACCTGCAGCAGAACATGGGGTAACACAAGAACCCACACTGCCAGCCTGTCCTGTAATGTCTCCAGAGTCACTGATTGAGGCAAACAGAGCTGCAGCTGAGTGAAAATGAGGTAACATTAGGATTATTTCTCACACACAGAGATTCAGGGCTCCCAATTATGGTCAAGTGCTTTTCTTGCGTCTTTATGGCACCTGTAGGCGCAGCAGCCATCGCACCTGTACCTCCTGGTGAGGTTCCATTACGCCGGCCTGGTGTAAGTAGGTCTGAGCAGCAGGGGAGACAGATGGGAGGAGGGTCAGGTTACCCCTGCTGCTGCCAGCACAGCCGGGCCGGGGTCAGGAAGCTCATCACACACACACACACACACACACACACACACACACACACACACACACACACACACACACACACACACACACACACACACACACACACACACACACACACACACACACACACACACACACACACACACACACACACACACACACACACACACACACACACACACACACACACACACACACACACACACACACACACACACACACACACACACACACACACACACACACACACACACACACACACACACACACACACACACACACACACACACACACACACACACACACACACACACACACACACACACACACACACACACACACACACACACACACACACACACACACACACACACACACACACACACACACACACACACACACACACACACACACACACACACACACACACACACACACACACACACACACACACACACACACACACACACACACACACACACACACACACACACACACACACACACACACACACACACACACACACACACACACACACACACACACACACAAAGCAGAATTTCAAAATGATTTAATGAAATGTTGAAATTTTCACTTTTCCAGTGAAGACAGCAGGACTCCGGTCGGTTTAAAAACAGTTTGATATGTCGACAAGTCAGGATGAAAATTTCAAGCATTTGCTTTGCTCTCATACAAAGATTATATTACAGGCATTAATATATTTATATTAAAAAGAGCAGCGGGGCCCTCAGATTTGACACAATGTACAAGGATTTCTAAAACCAGAAGAGGAAAAAACGATCAGACTAAAACAAACTAATTTCTTCACACATATTTTATATATTTAAGACACACGATCTTGGTCGGACACCTCCAGCTACTAGATGCCAGAAAACAAGGAGAATGTTTCCAAATATCTAGAAGCTACAAACTTGAGATGTGATCCAGGCCTTTTGAAAACATATTTATTCTTAAAATTTAAATAAAAAAGCACAACAATCGGATCTGCTGGGATTCCTAATCGAGGGATGAACAAACAAAAGGAAGCGAGATGTTGGAGGGAGGGCAAGGCGCAGTGGTGAAACAGATGGGGATGGTGTTGCAGCTTGGGTGGAGCTCTCAGAGGGTGCGAGTGTGTGCTGGTGTGTGGGGACACCTGGCTGCCATGGCAACCTGAGCGGGCAGGTTGGAGGAGCGAGAGCTGGCCTGGCTGTTGCTAGGAGGGCTGGTGAGTGATCAGCGCTGGCATGCCACCTAAACCCAACCCCCCCCTTTAGCTCTACCTCAGGAGGCCACGAGGAGAGCATCATGGGAAGGAGGAGGAGTTCCACACAACTACAGATAAAGATGGAAAAACACAGCATCACCACTCTGGATCCATCTGTTGTTTTTCGGTCTGACCTTTAGAGGAGAGCACTCTGCTAAAGAGGAGACGGGACGCAGGGCGACGGCGTTTTGTCTCGGGATAAAACTTCAATTGGACAAAAGTGGGTGATGTGGGACATCTTGGTGTTTGAGACAGACACGGGCACCATGAGAAGCTCTCCTAGTCACACACTCACATGCACACACACAAACACAGAGTAGCGTTTCACCTGAGGCTCTGGCGGGTTCATTTTCCTCCAAACAGCATAAAAAAAACTAAATCATACTCTAAATCTAACAAATACACCAGAAACTTAAATTTAAAGCAATCAGAGTTCAGAGTAGAACATTCAGCAACAGATCAGAGTGCGAAATAAAAACATTGGTAGGTTGGGAATGTCGGAATGTCGATGTTTTAGCCAGGCAGGACAGGAAGCTGAAAGCAGCGGAAAGAGACAGCAGGAACTTATCCAATTACCGGACATGAGCCCAAGTTAATGACATCAGAAAACAATTACAAACGCAGTCTTTTCTCATTCCAGCAGAGTTGCATAAATCAAATCAGGACAGAATCTATGGGAATTCACTTAGAAACGGAATATGAGAGTGGTAAAAAAATACAAAAAGCAGATCTGGTTTTGTCTCCGCTTGGAAAGACGTCATCGATTGTCCGCTAACGAGAGAAAAACCTCCCACTGGGAACGCTGCAGGGACTCCGTACCCGTGTCACCTGTGCAGTAAAAACCACCTGGGGAGGAATTCCTCCATGCATCAGTGTGTTTGTTGATCCAGTGTAGGAAGCTGCTCCGGAACCAAAGTGGTGCTACAGGGCAGGACAACAGCTTCAGCATCATTCTGTCTCTTTACCCGAAGAGGAATGAACAGATGCAGAAAAAAAAGACAAAAATCTAATCTCTTGTGCAATTTTAGCACTAACTGTCATTCAGTGCTGCTTTACATTACGCGTTGAATCAAACAAGACACAGAAACAGCTCAAAGCAACCTCCCATTCCCTTACTATAGTAAGAACGTTGATTTTCCTAGATTTTCCCTAGAAAATTACAATAAAAATCACAGTTTGCATTTGCTAAGTAGTCGTCCTATGTTGCAGACCCCCTCACAGTTTAGTTTCACGCCCTTTACCCAATAAACGCGGCAAAAAGCTGAAATGTAGTGACAAAATTAAATATTAAATTACAACAAGCCCAGTTAAAAGACAAAAATCAGGAAAAATGCATTTCACATGACAATAATAATAAAATAAGATTGCAGTCACGGTTCTTCAAGAACAGATTAAAGGCTTCGAGTTGAGGGAAAACTAGAGGACGGGCTGACGAGCTCAGTTAGAGGATTTGCTGATGGCGCTCGCGGATCTGCGGAGTTTTCCCGAAACTCTGATTTTTGTGGAGCGGGGCATGGTGGGAGACACCTGGTCGGAGGAGTCCGTGGTGGTCGTGGTGTTTCCTCCGTCGGTGCTCACGCTGCCGGTGAGCGATCCTAAAAGAAACGGAAAAAAGAGATGAAATAAAAAGAAAATACATAAAAAATAATAAAAACATGGCTGAACCTGCACACCCCAACATGCTTTCTCATGCACCGGACTCGGAAAGATTCCCCTGTTCGCGTGATTCCCACCAACATTCACACAACAGAAGATCTGAATTGATTTGACATGGATTGGAATTAAAAACGTTGCTTTTATTCACATGCTGTAGAAAAGCAAAGCTTGTTAGAAGAAAAGCCGGCTTCACTCCCAACTTTATTCCAGATGATGTAAAAAAAAAAAAAAAAAAAAAAGAGGGAACCTTTGCAGGGAAACAGAAAGTATCCGGATCACAGCATGACGGCAGAACGCTCTGAATGAAAGTGAAATTACACATTACGCTCTCGTTGTGAATATTGGAGCCTTCCTTTTGTCAAACCTGACGCTTTCCCACAAAAAATAACTTCCCATCTCTGATTATGGGATGGCGAAACCGTAATAAGCTGCTGAGGACAATCACGCATTGTGAACGCCGACTTCCTCGCTGTGCCCCTGACCCAATCCAAACTACGGGACCCCCGCCTGCCTCCGGCCCCATGCCTGGAGTTTAAACAACTTTTCTGCTTTGTGGAGGCGGCATCTGCTTGCCTATTTTCTTCCCCTATCCTTTTATTTCCTGCCGTTTTTCGGAGGCATCTCAAGTTGCAGCGGCTAAAAGGAATGGCAGATGGCGGGAGTGACAGACGCAGCGGCACACTGGACACCGGCAGCATCCAGGACTGCGGCTCGCTGGGAGGGGAGGATGAAACGCTGGGGTGTGTGTGTGCTTTGTGAAGGCCTACGGGGGACGTGAAAGGTCCAATTGTGGATTCTAAAATCTGCATATAAATATAAAAGCGGGATGGGCTCGGCCTTATGAACGGAGCGCATTCTGCATTCCCGTGTTTCTTTACTCATTCCAACAGTAAACTCGTCTACTGTAAACATCATTTTGAGATGGGAGGAACTCGCTTGCCGCACGGAGCAGTTCCTGCTCCCACTGCTGCACTTAAACAAGCGCTCAAACGATGCCCCGCTCCTTCAGGAAGAAAAGTTAGTGAGAAGAAAACGATTCTCAATAAACCGGCACCACTCGCTCCTAACTGGGCCAAAACTTCCATACAGTCGAGTTAATTCCAGATGGAGAGAGGAGGGAAAAGATCGATGGAGAAGGAAAACAAAGAGTCTGTAAATGGTCCTGCGATCTGATTGGTCCCCGTTGCAGCAGTTCAAACAAGGCTTTAGATGACAAAGACATCTTCCAGTGCGGCAGGTGTTAGTCTCAGAGTCTGCCCCAGGCAAACAGGCACACTCCAACAGGAGGAAATGAGAGGGGGGGGGGGGGGGGGGGGGGGGGGGGAGAGAAAAAAGTGTTCGCTGGGGGAAGAGATAAAGGCACACCACATGCAGGACCGAGGACCAGAAGTGTAGCCGTATTGTTCATGCTGCTACTTAGTCAGGTGCTAATTGTCGCCACCGTGCATCTCTCAATTACCAGCCTGGCCCAAACAGTGGGACACCCCCAAATAAGCAGCCTGGTTTCGCTTTCTTTTTCCATTTTTTAAGAGCACTCAGTAAATGAAGCTTGGTTAGTATTGAATGAAGAAGGAGAGGTTTTTTTCGGGGGAGAGGCAGCCAGGATGAGTGAAGGAGCGGAGGGTTAGGAGTGCAGCCGGAGCACAACAAGCTGCCGGTCTGACTCGGGGCTTACCTTCACCACATTTAGCAAGATTTACCTTTTTTTTAATCTAAAAGAAGAAGAAAAAAAACAGAGTAGATAATCATGTGAGAGGTGAGTGGACACCACAACAGCAGAGCCAACTGCCGACAGAGCTTCCACAGCGGTTAGCCGTAAAAGACAGAGTGGGTTAACCGATTCTGGAGGATGAGTTCGTTAGCAGCTGGCGTCTTTCTGAAGGTACTTTCAACACCAGATTGTCTGATGGGACCTAATAACAGAGATTTTTTTAAAAAGGTAATGGTGGGCAGTTCACATGGAAACAACCAGAACAGAAACATTTTCCACCAGTGGAGTGGTTAGGGTGAAAGAGTCAAAGATGGCGGGGCACCTCAGGAGCTTTTATGTGGTTTTATCCAGAGAGGACCCTTGTTTTCTCCTGTGTGGTTAATTGTTTAAGAAGTACAGCAAACAACCACAAAAAACACTTTGAAGTGAGCAAGCAGCGAACACAGAAGCCCGACGGAGCGTCTGCATGGTGGATGGGCTAGCTCATGCACTTGATGAGTTGGGTGTTCTCCACAGCAAACTGGTGACCTGTTGCAGTTCAAATAAAAGAAATGAAAATGAGCATGCAGGGCTTGTGCCTGAACCCAGAACCGGAGCTTCATCTAGCTACTTTTAACTCTCGGGCTCACAGAGAGCTACATGAGTGGATGGAGGGTGGATGCTACCGGGCAGCGGCTGGGTGTCATGCCGAGTACGAAGGAAGCAGGCAGTCTTACAGTCCAGCTTGGCCCAGGGGTAATCCATGTCCCAAACCATCCCCGGCCAGCGCCTGCACGCTGTCATGGAGCATGGATGACATGTTAGTGGCAGCAATGGCGGACGGAGCAGGATGGACAGACAGGAAATATGTAGGGACAAACACACACACTCCTGCTGAAAACGGCAGAGCCGTGGCTTTTTTAAAATAAAGGTGAGATGGGAAGCAGTTGGGTCAGCCATCACAGCCACAACACGGCATGTGCATCAATCAGCCATTACATTAGGACCATTGCACAGATGCTGGGGTAGACTCTTGTTCGTCCGAGACATCCTCAAAGTAAAAATGCGGGTTTCTCTCCAACATTTCAGTTTGACTTTGTCAGAGTTGCTCAGATTCAGCTGTTCTGCTTCCAGCTCATCAAATGCTTTTGCACCGGAAACCATCTACAGTGGTTATAATGTTATGGCTGATCTAAATGAAACACGTTTCAAAAATAAAACATTATGTTTCCATCCTGAACGTTTGGGGTGTCAAACCTGAAGGATTTATCATATAAATAGAAAATAAACAGGTGCGTCTCAATTCTTCTGAATGGAGCAAAAAGATGAAAAAACAAACAAACTATGAAATAAATCAGAAACAATGAATGAATTTTAGACAGATTAGATGTAAGAACATGGTCAACATTGAGCTTGTAGCTCAGGGTAATAACAAGTAAATTACCACTGTTGGTGAGACAATGCAGGAACACTTATTGGGTTAATTGTGTTTCTTAGAATAAACTGAATCAGTTGCCGTGCTCTCAGCATCTCTTTCAGTGCTAATAAACCTCAAAACATTTTCATTTAACAAAAGTGAGTTTTGTTTTTATCCGACAGCATTAGGGATGCTGTTTTTTCCACTGATGATACAAACCTGGTTCCCATTTTCTCTTGTTTATTGGCCGTTTGCACGTGGCATCACGCTACTCATGGGAACTGCTCCTACTCCTGGAGGGGGCCATTGGCTGGCAACATTCTCCCTCTCCTGGTACTAACATTTCACTTTTGTTAAGATAGAATGTGCTACTACTAGTTCGTCTGTTGAGTTTATTACAAATTCCCCCATATGAAGACGATAATGTTTATCTACATAGATAGAATCTAAGAAATTGCGAAGCATGCGGCCAGAGAAACACTACTTGGTACGTATGATGTGCACGTGTGCATGTAACTGTAACCGTTAGCAATAGAAGAAGTGATGCTGTTTTGAAGGCAAAGGGTGGTCACGCCTTCAATTTAGATTTCTCTTTTGCTCATTCACTGCTTTTGTTGTTTGATGTAAATCAATAATTAACTGTTTACAGCATTGTTTCACACCTGCCTAAAACTTTTGCACAGTACTGTACCGCTTTAGTAGAACTAATTTAAAGGTGCAATAAGTACGAAAGACATCGTGTGGTCAGGTTTGAGTACTGCAGTCCTTGTTTCAAAACAAACATGTCCGCTCAGAGAAACTGACGCCAGCTATGGATCAGCGACAGACTCTAGATGACGAGTCGTACTCGGTAAGGTGATAAGCTGATAAATACACTTCACTGTGATTCGAGTTGTTGGTAATTGAAGAAAGTCCCTCGAGACATTTTTAGGGCAGACTACTTTTTCGTATTCACTGTTAGCATTGCTAGCTCAATGCGCCTCTAGCTTTCTTTTCCCGATATTAGAGTGAAACAAAACTATGCTGTGGCTTCTTAGGGAGACAAGTAATAACTTCTAGGTCACTCCTATTTACTGACTTCCATTCTTTCTGCTGCTTTCAGCCGCCTGGTGTTAAATTACACATGCCGGCACTGACTCCGCAACCCTGCAAGCTCAAATATGATTGGCTCTGGAACCAGGAAGTATGACGGACTGCCAACAAAGCCTACATCCCTCTTTGGCCTTTTTATAAAAAATAAATAAACGAACCACCCCCCCAGCTTACTGAGAATGAAATCTGGTTCAATGTGACCTTCCTTTCAACACGATGGAGACATTACGCCGTTTTGAGACAATTTCACTGTAAATTTTTACCTATTAGATCTTTAAAGTCAGGCACATCTGCAGGCAGCCCGATGAAGCTGCCACATTTTATTTAAACACATCTTTATGCTCCTGAGAAACGCCTGCTTACAAAATGCTTTAAAACATTTTTTTAACCCATTTTATATTGAATACTTGGTCAGTTTACTTGTTAACTTCGGTTAAACGTTTGATTTTGATACTGAGCAGCAGCACTGGTTTTAGAAAATGTGCATAAAAATATTTAAAAACATGATGAGCACATCTCAGGCATTAAGACACGCCCCCCCCCCCCTTCTGATTTCTCTGCAGAGATGGACTAAAGCTACAGAAATGTGAGCGACGGCAAGTTGCCTGACTGAATTTCACAAATGCTACTTTTAAAGAACCCAACACACATGAAGACAGTCAAAGAACAGCCGACAGTTAATTTTCACTTGTCCACAAACAGTAAATATGCTGCACACACTGTAGAGCACCTCCAGAACACATACTGGCCCCCACATATTTGAAAATGACAAGACATCAGCGGTGTGGTTATCGTGAAGTGCTTTTCTTGTCAAAACAGAATGTGTGTCGGGATCCAATAGAGTAGAAAAGTGCAATCTTGTATTGATTTGGGCGCTGTTGCAGATCGATCCGAGCTGCTACAAGTGGGAAGAACAAGATAAGACACGTTTTCCATTCTATTCATCATGGACTGATAAGAGGGCTGTGCTGACATCCGCGAGCTGCTGTTTGTCGGTCAGATCTTTAAAGTGTTAGTAAGTGAGCTCATGAGGAATCACACGCACGCACACACACACACACACACACATACAAACAAGCACTCGGCAACTGCCATTTAAGAGGCTGCTTATATTCATGGGGAGGTAATTGTGTGGAAAGATGGAGGAAAAAAAAACAAAAAACAGGGGGAGAGATGAACAAAGTAGCACGAGAGGGGCTCAAGGAAGAGGAGAAAGCCGTGTTTGAAGTCAGTCGGAAAGCATGAAGAGCCACGGCCTGTTGTTTGATATTCATCAGCGAGCGTAGGCGTTGAAGAAGAGCGGGGAGAATGAAGGTGGAGGAGGGGGTTGAAGGGGGCGAACAGGTGTGTTGTGAAGAAAAAAAAGATGGATGCAGATAAAGATGTAAGGAAAGAGGTGATGAAGAAGGGAGACATGAGAGGAAGAAAGATGATTCAGTTGTGAGATGACGCTGTAGAGAAAGGAGGAGAGAGATGGGAGGGTTGTTTTCTCACCTGTCCCGCTCGCTGGAAAGGCAGGGGAGGGGGAGAAGACCTGCGACGCAAAGTCTTCAAAGGTCATGACTTCTCTGTGGTTCTGGACGATGGCTTCTAAGTAGAGGGCTCGCTCCTCGTAGCTAGTTAGGTCACGTTAAGGGAAAAGTTTGGGGTTTAGAGGAAAAAAAAAACAAGGAAACAGGTGAAACTTCCCCTGAAATGTCCAAATGTCCATCAATCCTTCCTCTGGTTATTCAGGGTCAGGTTGCAGGAGCAGTACCCGAAGCAGAGAGGCCCGGACTTCCCTCCCCCCAGGGCTAGCTCTTCCGAGGGAATCCTAAAGATTGGTTTATGCTTGACGCGTAAACCACGAGGTTCGCACGGCTCCGCGTGGAAAAGTTGCGTCATTTTAACAACCACGCCCCTCCACCGCGCCTCCGCACGGCCCAAACTTTCCATACCGCGCACCTAGGAAATTTTCTGACCACGCGGACGGTCGGACGCGGAAAAACATGGCGGACCGGCAAGAACTAGTATGGCAGAGGTTCGTAAATACAGACATTTGTATGATTCAGCTCTCAGAGATCACCGTGATCAACATGTTGTTAATAATTCTTGGAGAGAAATAGCTCGCACTGTCGGGAAAGACGAGGACGCTGTTAAAAATGCTGGAATGCCATGTTGTAAACAACAGCATGCCGTAGAGCTCCATGCTGCCCCCGACAGTTTGGGAGAATATTGGCTCACCACAGAGACAAGCCGCATGAACCATAAACTCTGCAAGGTGTGAAGCGCGTTCCATCCGCGAGCCGCATCACCAAGCGGAAAGTGAATGCGTCAAGCATAAACCGAGCTTAAGGCATTCCCTGGACAGCCGCGAGACATAGTTCCTCCAGCGAGTCCCGGGTCTTCCTTTAGGCCTCCTCCCAATTGGACGTGCCCAGAAAACCTCACCAGGGAGGCATCCTAACCAGAAGCCCGAGCCACCTCAACTGGCTCCTCTCCATGTGGAGGAGCAGCAGATCTACTCTGAGCCCCACCCAGATAACCGAGCTTCTCACCCTCTCTCTCAGAGAGAGCCCAGCCACCCAGCGGAGAAAACTCATTTCAGCCGCTTGTATCCGCGACCTCGTATGCCCCGTTTCACTTCTGGAAATGTCTTAAATTTATCCTCATGAAAATGTTATTTCTAAAGAGCACAAATCAGGATTTGGGAAAAATATACCAGCAGGAATGAAAAGTTAATATTGCCGCATTAAGCACAAACACAATGGTGTTGAATGGGAGGCAGCTTCACTGGACCGAGCAGCTCCACCATCAGCCAGAAGCAAAGATGGAACAATCAGCCATGCCACACAGCCCCAAATGAGAGCGCCGTCTCCAAAATAATCATAAAAATATAAAAAAAAGAATACATCAGTACTGGCTTGATGCTCAGAACCTCTCCTCTCCCGACTCTCATCCTTCTCCCCTCTTTAATAGAAGCCCCGCTCGCAAGCTGCATGTCTAGGACCACCCTCCCCGACATGCCGCCTGCCACTTCTCCGTGCCATCAGGGGGAAAATTGGAGCCATTTGAAATTCAGAGTGACAAGCAGCGACTGAGGCCCGGGCAGCCAGCATGCAGGATGGATGGCCGGATTTGCAATGAGGGAAACTTCCGCAAATAAATAGATAAATAAGCCGACAAAATGGCTGCTGGGCGAGAGCAGAAAACATTCTGATACCCATTACCATAACATTATCACGGATATGTCCTGCTAGGGCTGCTGTGGAATTGAGGCAAGCATTGGATAAAAAGAGGCGCAGGAAACCACTGGGAAAAAAAGGACCATTTGATGACATAATGATGGTGCGTATGTTTACAACATGTAGGTGTGCACGCATTCGAGAATAGGTCTGATTATTCTCTGTGACCATGGTTTCTTCTCAGACAATGCCCGACAAATTGCTTGACAAAATGCATGAACTCTCGCTCTGAAACACACAAAGCTCTGGTTACTGAACACTGATGACCTCCTCCCCCTCATCTCATTATGGCCGCCAGGGTGGAGTGAAACTAGGCTGTTGCCGACGCCAAGGATGTGCCAGGCTGGGCTGAGATAGGCTGGACCGGGCCGAGAGGCGCTGGTCTGGGTTAGATAGATAGGACAAGACAGTCACTGGGCAAGGCGCCGGCTGTGGGCACATGCCGCCACAGCAGGGGCCAAGGCAGCCATGACCAATGGCTTTGAGGGGAACCATGGCGAAGCAGGGATGACGGGCACCTGTGCCGAGACACACCAGAGGGTACGATCGCCAAGCTGTTCGGGGTAACGGACAGAAATGGACATAAGGCAGCAGAAGACAAAGGAGGAAGTAAAAACCCAGCTGCTCCTTAAAGAGTACTTGAATGATGCTACATAAAGAGTTTAAAGGAAATACTTGGCGGGATCTTTGGGGATTTTTCTGCTAAATTAAAAGTCTCGGACAAACACATCAGTAAAAGCATCAAAGTAAAAGCTCACATTTCACATTTCTGAAGAGTAAAATAAAACCGGCTGAGATGTAGGACTCGCCAAGCAACCGGGTGTAACTAATTGACTGTTCTTCGCAGGAGAGCTGCCGAGCAGCGTGAACGTAAGCACGTAAAAGCACATCCTAATGCGCTCTAAATCTGTCCTCCAGACATGCAACGTCACTGTTTTCTGTCACTTGCTAGAAACTGTGTTGAACAAAGAGTGGGCATCCCAGGCTCTGCTGCCATGGCAACGCGGGTCACAGCTCTGTGTAGTGGGTCACGTCCAGGGTTTAGTAGATGATGACAGAGAGAGAGGATGTTTGTAAAAATAACAAAATGCGCCCAGAGAGGTGACAAGTGGAAGAAAAAAAGATACAGGAGGAGGAACGAGTGGACGAAACGACTCGGAGGGAAGCTAGAAAATGAAAAACAAGGAAAGACGAGGACAGAGTGAGTCTCGGCACAGCGTGGGTCAACAGAGCCATATGGCGGTCCATTATCAGAGATGCAGATGACTGTGGGCCTGTTATTGAGATTCCTAAAGCAAATATTGACTCCAGCTGGAGCAGACGCTCTCCGACTCTGACACACGCCTCTCCTCCACTACTTCCTTCCGTTGCCCTCTAAGTAAGACAAATGAATTTCAGTGGGTGAGGATAAAAGAATTACGAGAATAAAACTGAGATGCTGTGGAATTATCCATAATGGAAGGAAAATATGATGCAAGATGGATGTGAGTAAGAGAGACTAAAATAAGGTACACTGAGGATGTGTGTGTGTGTGTGTGTGTGTGTGTGTGTGTGAGAGAGAGAGAGAGAGAGAGAGGTAGACTACGCTAACCTAAATGAATGCTCAGCGATGTGTTTAAGGGAAAAAATGCTGCAAAGAAATCTGACCTGATCAACAGTGATTACTAATACTGCCTGCTCTCTCCTTCTCTTTTTTCTTTGCTCGCCCCTAATTACTAATCCATGGGCACAGCTTGTTCCTCTGCAAATGCACAGATGCTGCCATCTCCTCACAGTAACCTAATCAAGGGACACATCTAGAACGGTGACGCAAAGATTACGTCCATGACACAGACACCGAGCCTGTTGGTGCTGGCCTATTTTTGTGGGAAAAAAAAAAAACAAGATCCAGCTGGTGGGCGGCTAGCAAAACAGGTCAGCCACAAGATTCTCCCAAAATGTTAACCTCCGTCACAAAACATCTTCACGATACGGTAGTTCACTGCAGCATCTTGAGCCATAAAACATCACAAAAGGGAAATTTCCGACTGGTTTACATTTCCACAAATGGACTGCAACTCAATCCACCCGTGACATAACTGCCACTTACAGATGAAGAGGGCAGACTGCAGGAGCAGAGTGTGTTGCACCTCTTTGGGAATTTCCATGGAATCCCTACGTTTCAAGTGGATGCTTTCCCATTAGGAAGAAGAGCGGACGACTGATGTCGACGGAGCGTGGCGGCCACCAAAACAGTGAAGAAGACAACGTGGTAAGTTTGGTGAGAACACAGCTACCTGGGGACGTGGAGGTTGTTATGGACGTGTGGGACATGGACGAGGTGGAATGAGAAAAGCAGAGATGTAATTAATTGTGTATAACCCAGCATGTAACGTAACAGATGTGTTTTCTCTACAATCTCAGCAGTGCATCTCAACGTACTGGGAGCGTTTCACACGTGCAGAGCCTGCAGATGCTTCCTCATTCTGAGCTGCTGAGCTTGACGTGTTCTGGAAGCGTGTAAAAAATAGACCAGTGCATAATTCTAGTAGCGCTGCGCGACACACCGCTTCTGGGACCAGTCCAAAAGGCGCCACAGTGCGCCCGGTGGAAACAAAACTATGGCAGCAGCTGTATTGCACTGCGTGGACGTAACGCATCAGGTGGCGGCCATTAACGCAATGTCTATAAGTCCGAGTGAAAGCTGCTGCTCTTCTCTTAGTTTTGTCCGGACTTGTAACACAGTGACTTATAGCTGGCTAAAGCACTGGAGTGTGACCCGTAAACATCAACACAGACACAAGCCATACCTGTGAAGCCATAAGCGCTTCTGAACCAGCATACGTGTTTATGCATATATGCATCCGTGGGTGTGTGCACATGCTATGTATACATATGCATGTGCGCGGTCCAGATGGCAGGGAGGTAGCTCAGGGGGAATGGTGGGGGTCAAGCATCTTTGTGGATCAAAGCCAAGGTCAGGGCAGCTGCAGTGGCCCATGTTCAAGGTGAATGGAGACCTCAGATGGCTCTTCATTAGAAGGCTGGCCCAGCCCTGGTGAGCGCCACCAGCCAATCACTACAAACACTGCTGGGCACTTTGCACCCTTTCTCCTTCCATCCACGGGGACCTGGTCCGAAAATATTCGTCCGCTGGGATCCTGCTTCTACTGTAGGCAGCCGCATGCAGACGCATTTGGATGCTCACACACGAGCTTTAGTGTGTGACAGAGACACACACGAACACCAAATACCCTCCATCTACACAAGCGGCTGCTTTAAAGGCTCAGTTTGACCTCTGAACCAGAGTCTCTCTGGAGAGAAGCATCCTGACAATCAGACCGGGCTGACTCTTTGTGCTCCTCAGTCTCCCTGCTGACTAAAGTCCTCACACCACCACTGGCCTCTGACACACACCCAACACATTTGAAACAAATTGAGCCTTTAAGCACACACAGCCAGCAGGGATGATTATGCATCACGGCTTCAAAAAGTGGTTCTTTACGAAAAGCTGTTCTAACGGTGAACATTTCACATTAAGCCGCATCATCAACATCAACACAGTCTGTCACCGTAAGAGGACTTTTCCCACTTGAAGCTGCAGAACGACTAAAACAGCAATCACATTTTAGGAGGTTTGGTAATTAGATGACCATAAAAAACATTAACTGATGGTGTTTTCTCTGTTTCGTTTTGGAGACAGGAAACAAAGTAGGATTTCAAATTAAAAGCATCTTTTGGGTTCTGTGGCTGCTTTTATTGTTTTTGGCTCTATATCACACAAACTTAAGGTGATTATGGAAGAACCATCCATTAATACTGGTCTAGAAGGCACATGTCAACTGGTCACACGTGACTGTAGCAGTGACAACAGCCATGGCAAAACACCCATGTAAACAAAGTTAATTGTAGCCATTTAGAGACATCCATCCATCTTCTGCCACTTATCTGTGACTGGTGGGGGGGGGGGGGGGGGGGGGGGAGAGAGACAGCCTGAGCACCCCCCCCCCCCCCCCTTTCCAGCTCAAGCAAGAGAACATCAAGACCTTCTCAAGGCAGCTAAAGAGCTAATCTCACCAAGTAACACTGGGTGTATTCCCTGTGGGATGTGTATGAAACAACTGGATGGAAGGCATCTTCACCAGGTAGCCAAACCACCTCAACTGCCCTCTGAGACTCTTCTTTGTGTCGTTCCTGGAGAGCCAAGCTTCTCATCCTTTTGGGGTGATTTAATGATGTCCTGTCGTCATTGGACACGTGTGAAGGAGTAACCATTATGGAACACTCAAAACCAAAAAGCTCACACTTATTCAAACATTAATTTAAAAATCCAAGACTAGACCACCTTTGTGGGCTTTTTTAATAATAAAAAAAGTTAAGAAAATAATGGTATATGAGCCCTTTAATTAACCAAAACGCACAACTCGGATACAAACAGCAAGCCAGGGGCCATTTGTCGAGGTCCTTAAATGACATTTCACTACTTGCTCTTCTACAAACCAGAGATCTGATGACGGGGGTAGGGAATAAGACAGCTTCCTCCCCTTTTGTGAAAGATGCCTTAATCATGTTGAGTTTTAAATAGTGCACCCCCCTAAGGCTGAACTGTTTTTGCTTAATTAGGACATTTTCATAATAAAGAGGGGACAGAGAAAGGAACAAGGCCGAAAGCTATAAAAGCTTACGATCAATCCTAAATCTAAGATATTGCTTCAGGCAGAGGATCTCTAATAGCACATCTGCCTTTGAAAATATTCTTCCACAAGCCGCTACTTTAACAAATGTTGCCTTTGAATGTAGCTTACTTTAACATTAACAGTTATTTAATATGAAAGTATATCTAAATATATCCAACTATCCATCTCTCTAAATATGTAAGCATGAATATATCTGAATCAACCATCTTGCTTTAGAATTTTACCACAGATTCTTTTAAAAACATTCAGCTGCAATAAAACTCTTGACTCATGCGCGACTACAAAGCCAGCCTGATGGCCCTCCGGCCTCCATGGCAGCAGCCAAGGTTAATGCTGTTTGTCGAAGCGCTGCTAGGAAAAGGGGGCTCTTGTAGTAAAGAGGGACGTTTGAGAGACGAGGTGGAGGGTGCCTCTGGGTGCTTGACCCCCTTCTCTCTCTGAGTTCCAGATTCTGCCCATTAACCTGGGCCAATCAGCTTGACCTTGGTTCGGAGAGGAGTTTGCTAGTAGCTCACAGTACTATTGACTTCAAGCAGTCACATAATTGGCCGGTTAAGTGGAAGAGAGTTGGGCTGTGGGGGGGGGCTTGGCTATACTTTGGGGTGCTAGTGCAAATTTCACATTCATTTTCACCCCCTTTTCCATGTCAAATGAACACAAATCAATCAGATGTAAACATAAAAACGGTGAAAACGCCAGCTTGTTTGCAGTTATTAGACCGGAGGCTAAGTAATAAACGCAGACTAGAGCAGATATAAATCCACCAAGGATTACAGTGCTTAAGAGTAGATGTGCTAGCAGTTATCTATTGCATTAAAAAAGAGATAAATGTTGGAAAAATGGTAAACGTTGTAGGAAAAGGGGAAAACGGATTAGATTACATTGGGGAAAACATTAGCTGAGCCATGAGAACAAGGGATATCACTATGGAGAAAGGAGGAGGAGACAGAGGAGGGAGGGGTGAAGATGGAAAAGAGGAAGGAAAGAAAAAGAGATAAAGCTGAGCAGGTGTTGATTGGAGAGAGGCCGAGCAGTGAGTGCCAGCGGTACCTGTTGTCACAGCGAGGGCTGAGGTGTGAAGCTCGTCTCAGCAGAGGCCCTCAGAGGTGTGAGGTGATTATGGGATGGAAGACGGAGAAATTTAGATGGAGAGACACAGGGAAAAAAGATAGACACGGGCAGAGAGTGAATGTGGCAATAAAGCTGGCTGCAGGAATAATGGCAGAGTGAGAAGGAGCAACAGACTGAGATGGGTAAAGTGCGAGCAGGTATGACAGAAACCAGCAAGCAGGGTGATTGTATGGTGTGTGAGTAACTCACTCCCATTTTATATAGCAGCTACTCAAACCTTGGTGTCTCATTAACCAGCTTTTTTTTGGCGCAGACAGCTGTAGCAGTGGCGCGTAAAGTGTCTGAATGTGTCACAAATGCATTATGATGAATGGAGGTGTTTGTGTGTCTCTTTTCTAGGTGAGCACAACAGCGGAGGCTCTGGAGAAATGGCTGCTTTCAGAAAGTTTTAACAAGTAGTCTAATTAGTGGGTTCAGAACACTAGAGCTCCGGAGCCCCAAAGGAGTCGGGTCAAACAGTAATCCCAGGTTAATGACACCTCCTGAGGGGTGAGCTTCCCAGAATGAGAGCCTTCCGACCTCCACACCTCTCCACCGTCCATCTGGCATTCAGAGAGCAAGATGGGGAGTTATGGCTGTGACATCACTCGTAACCTGTGGCATCATCATCACCCATCAGTGATTTCACACAGGTTGGCCCACGGCTACAGACAAAACCTGATGTCTGTAAACTGGCGTGAGCGGGTTATTTATGAGCCAGCTGAAGAAAGTACTCCCCCGTTTTCTTAAGTCTCTGAACACCTACCGTTACACTTGGGGACACTAAAAATTGATTTCCGCTCAACGGCAAATCATAAAACCAGAACCTACACCAAGGTCAGAGATATTACCCGACTGTTGGAGACGATCACAGAACATAAACGGTAAAGCAACAAGTACGTGTTACACACCAGAGGCAGGAGAACACGGACAGATTTGTGGTGACATCATGTGTTCAAGACAACACGGCTCCTATCAAAATAAACTGGCCTTATACGTTCAGACGGGCCAAGTCTGTCACCGACCTCTCTTTCAAAGGACTCTGACTTTCACTGATGAGTTCTAACACGGCAGCCTTAGATGTGAAACACAAAGGGTCGACATGATTAATCAAACGCAGACCCATTATGGCCGGACAGTCACACCGGCCTTCGCTGTCTGTTAACAGAAAGCCATAATAAGATGAGCTACAAAAGGCTGATAGGGATGAAGATGAACAGATACAGCTCTGTGAGTGGCTGGGTGAGAGTTCCCTCTGAAGGTCTCTTTTGTCAATAACGATCACCAGAACGACACGAACGTCTCAGCCTTCTGGAAACATTATTAGGTCAGCACAAAGGTGGGCACGATATGAGCTATCCGAGGTGAATGCGTGTCATTTTTTCTTCAGTTCCTGACATTTGACTTGTTTAGAGTCGAGTCGGAGAACAACAACATCCATCTGATCTCAATTTGAACTTTTAATAAAAAGTTGCAGATGAAACACAGAAGAGCCTGCTGGACCTAGATAGAAATTGAGATCCATCTGAATACTCATGAGGCATTTCGCCTCTTCTGCTTCTTTTAGACGAAATTTATATCCCAGCAATTATTATCAGACCACGAACTCACACGCAGCTGAGTTGGTGACCAAAGAAACTCGACGTTCTACAATCCGTTTGACACAGTCAGAAAAACGGGGTCAGACACTTCAATTACCAGAGTGGTGCGCTAACTATAGGTCGTGCCAAATGACTCTGACTTTAACCCTACGATAACATTACTCAGACAAGCGCTGATGAACTATTAAAACAAAATGAGCAGAAGCTTCTGCAATTTTAATGATGCTTGTTGGCATGTGCAACAGAATAACCGCGATGCATTAATGCCGAGCATGTCTGCTTCTCGGCCAAGACATGCTTGACATAAAATCTCTTGCTCCTTCACTGCCCCACAGATGAAAGGTTCATTGTGCCAATTAGCCTGCCTAGCTTTGTGCAAAAAGACAGGCATTTAGCGAGAATGATAATGACATGCAATACTGGAGATAACCAAAAAAATCTTTCAGCGATTCAGACGTTAAGGTTTTATTAAGCCGATAAGAGTCTAAATAAACCTAGCCAATGGAAATGGTGCAGGGTCCAAATACAGGATGTAGATATTTCTTGATGTTAAAAAAAAAATTAACTTGAAAAGTATTTAGAGGGGTCTATATCCAGAAAGGGTAAAGATCTGGAACACGAGACAAAGCTCATTGTTAGTATTTGAATGGGTGAGGACAGTGGAGGGAGATGTATACACGTAAGCATATGCACAGAAGGAAACTCACACACTTAAGCAAAGAAGAAAATAGACTTCTGTGTTGGCAACAGCTTTTCCCTAATCCTCGCCATTGGGCTATATTGTGCAGTCAAGCAGGCTATTACATGGCAACAATTAGGGGGGCTGCAGCCCAACACCTGGTCGTCTCCTATTCTGGCCCTTCAGTGGCAGCTGACTGTACAGTCCCACAGCCAGGTGGCCCTCCTTCAATGACATTAGCTAGTCACTCCAGGGTTAATCAGGAGCCTGCCATCATCCAGCAGGCAAGCATGGAAGCCCATTCACTTCGGAGGCCTTTATTGTAAAAATGGCCGATGGAGACAATGTTGCTGTAAAACTTATTCTGCTGAAGATTCCTGACAGAAACCCCGCATAATTGAAACAGGCTTGGGGGAGGGGTTGAGGCCCGTGGATTCGCGGTTCCAAGTTTGGTGTTCTGCCTTGATTGTGTAAAACGCGGCTTACAGCACGTCAACTGTGTATCCTGCAGCTTATAAAGGGCCTTTTCATGGGTGGACGAAAGCAGATGGAGGAGCGGGAAGTACTATACATACACGCAGACGGGTGATGATGTGGGGGGAGGGAAACTGGATTTTGTCAGTCGGCTGATACAAAAACAAGTGGGTGTCGCCGGAGCAGCCCAACTGTATCTGCCTGTAAGAAAAACGCCATTCCAAAGCCCCCTGGCTTGGAGATCTGAGGATAAATAACAATCATTAGAATAACAAAAGCTATAGATTTGTACCCAAATCAGCTAGAATCTCATCAATAGTAATTAGAAGCTATACATAACTAATGAAGATCTGCACGCTGCATTAAACAAAGGTACTGAGAGTTGTTGTTTGCCTAAAAATAACCCATTAGGTAAGTGGATGAGCAAAGTTTTTTATATCTGAACAAATAAAAAAGGCTCGGGCAAATCGACAAGAGAAAAAACTGTAGTAATTAGTTTAATGCATCTCACTTTTAATGCTATTACAGGACACAAATAGGCTTATGTCTTTAAGAAATAAGATCACTACTGCTAGCAGATGTAGCAGGTGTTTCCTCTTTGAATAAGCTTTCTCTTTGGACATCAAACTCAGCATTGCTGCAGCCTTCTGCAGCGGAGAGACACTGAAAGATTAAGCTTGTATCTCTCCCTGCTTCCCTTTCAGCCACAGCCACCACTTGACCATAAAAGACAGACTATCAGTATTAACACATCAAAGGTTGCTTTCTGTAAGAAGAGGCGGACAATGCACAGCGATGCACACTTAAACGTTTTGTTTTTGTTATTGCTTTGTTTGCCGCGTCTGTCTGTCAATGCAGAAAATTCCATTTAGTGCAAAAATGCAAATGCTGGAGAGGACAAGGACATCCTCTGGAAGAAAACAATAGCCACAGGCCAGCGGAGATGCAGACAGTGCCTTTGAAGTATATAAAGAGGTATTAACGTGGAACTTATAAATAATCAACTGATTCCTTCTTAACACAGCCAATTAAGTCTGCAGCATTAAAAAGGACGGCAGTTTGGTTAAAATACGCAGTCAGAGCATGTGACAAGAAGAAAAAAAAAAAGGACATTTAGGAAAAAGATGCTCAATAATCAAACATGTTCAAAAGAATGACTGAAACCCTGCAGCGACATCAGAGACGTAGAGATTCCAGCGGAGTACGGCGAGTGACATTTCACTGACATTTCCCAGCAGCTCAATCTGAGGCCGCCTCAAGACGGCATCAGAAATATCTATGGATATGCTTGAATGTGACACAGGCGTTAAGGGATGTGGGTTCTTTCAGGGGACGGCCTCAGCTCTGGGGCCGCTGATGAGGAGACTGGACCCTGGGAGATTGAATAGTAATCATTGGAGCACAGATAATGGATGATTGAAGGCTCTTTCTACTCCGCTGCTGGATTTTAATATCAGAGAGGCCCTAGAATTGGGATTCTTATCAGGGGTGGTGTGTCAAACAAAGGAGAGCCGAGCGTGAAATATGGGGTCCAACTCAGGCACACGACCACGGCGATTAGCACAAGGATAAAAAGGGCCGCACGAACAAAAGAGGGCTGCTTTAGCTGGACAACGGGATGTTCACTGCCTTGTAGCAAGAGGAACGGAAGGAAGAAGGGACAAAAAAAGACGAGACTTCTTGCTGGTAACACAAGGAAAGGACAAGAGTTGAACAGGGATGGCTTGAGGATGAATGGTGACACGGTCAATCGTTAGAACGTCATAAATTCGCTGCTCCCAAAGAACAACAAGAAAGCAGTGGGGTCAAAATGCAACAAACCACACCTCTGACTCATTCACACGCATCCAAACAAACACACAAACACGCATGGTGGCACGAGGATTCACGTCTTTGCCAAGACTTTCACAAAAGGAAAAAAACCAACAACAACAAAATTATTCCCAATTATCACCAGATTCCAAGCCCCACCACTTGCCAGGAACGCTCATTAACCCTCCCTTCAAGAACCCTGAGACAAAAGAAGGGAAAACAAAACATAACTAATCAATGAGACTGCTCCGAGTTGTGTGTGTGTGTGTGTGTGTGTGTGTGTGTGTGTGTGTGTGTGTGTGTGTACGGGGGGTGACACATGATAACCTGAGAGGACTAACAGCTTTTCCTTTAGTGCTGAACTCGCTGGCTGTGGGGTGGAAAAAGAAAGTTCATTAATTAAACAGGGCTAAGGGTAACAGATGGAACGGCTAGCTGGATGTTAAGCACCTAAAGCGGATAGACAGGTTTTTACACTTGAGCTGCAAACGGCAACAACACACTAAACACCCTCCACCATGCGGTTTACAGCAGGGACTCTCAATCGAATATTTTGTTCCTATATGAATATAAAATCTGGATCCAACCTTGTCATGGTCATTCCCATTCATATCAGCTGGCTAAGGAAAAGTGCCTACTCACAGAATTACATCATCAATCATTATTAATAATTAAACTGATCCAAAGTTCGGAGAAATGTGCTTTTACTTTGTTTAGAAGAATTTTTCGTAATTAAATTTAGGCAGAAAAGCACGAACACTGACATTAAAATGGGATGTGGTTTAAAAATCAGCCCAAATCATTAGCCTTCTACTGCCATGCCTGGTCATATTTCTCTTTCTTTAAAGATAATGCTGAGTTCAACCGTTTTACTCTGATTTATTACTTTTACTTTGAAGGTCCACCGACAATATTCGTTGTTTGTTTAGATGCAACTTTGCAAATTCAAAAAGTGCAGCAATTTTTTTTAAATAAGAGGCTTTTTTCCCCTCGTACACCTTTCAAAAAGTTCTTCCAACCTTTTTAAAAAGAGTTATTTTATAATAGTAGAAGTGCATTTTTAACATGTTGAGGCCTGAAGAATCTGAAAAGTTGTCTTTCCTTTTATTTTTCTTCTCCTTTCACTCTCTAATTACTCCGACCATTGCCTGAACTCAGGGTGAACTTGCCTGCAGATCCACTTATGGGAAAGTGAGGCAGCTGTACTGAATGTTCTCCGTGAAGGACTCATTTTCAGAGCAACAAAACCTCCAGTTTACAAAGGTTCACCATCAGTTGACCGCCTGTATTTGATTTGAGACACCCGTTGTCTACTCCCCTTTAACTGAAACAGTAAGAATGGGTGGGCTGATTCAGCATTTATGCAAAAGGAAAAATGACACGGTGCATTACGCCATCTCTTGCTTGTCTAAAAGATTAATTAAATTTTAAGATGAAAGGCTGACATTTGAATTTTTTCTTTCATGCAAAATTCTGGAGTTAAATAATATGTGCTTTCCAATTTTATTTTTTTTTCAATGACAATAAACCGAACCTGGAATAACCCAACAGTTTGACACCAGCAGTGTGTGTATGCTACCCCAGGCAGGGCTCTGGGACCCTGCTGCTGGCCGTCTGGTTCCACGAGCTCTACCTGTGTTTAAAAGGGGTGGCCCCCGTGAAGCTCAGACCCCAGAGTGCAGACTGGGCTGGGCCTCCGGGGCTTTTCAAGGGTGTGGGTGCCATGCAGTGGACACCTTTTGTTATAGGCTGGGTGGCAAGAGGAGGAGGAACTAATGTGTGTGAGGGGGGGAGAAAAAAAAAGAGTAATGCTATGAGTCATTTTGCATTAGCAGCAGGAGAGGGAGACAGGGAGAGGGGGGAGTATAAAGGGAGAGAATACTTTTGCATGTTGTATGAAGCTAGACGCCATATGCCATCCGAGCTGGGCTGCCTCCTGAGTCAGGGCTCTGGGTTTGACAGGCCTGTGCTTGCCCCCTCCACACACACACACACACACGCAGGCGCACACACACACACACACACACACACACGCACACGCACACACACACACACACACACACACCCTCCTCCTAGGCCTTTCTACGCTCCAGCAATGGGCTTGGCAATTGCTTTGGTTGTGCACGGTCTGTTCATTTGTGTGTGAGTGTGCATTGGAAGCAAAACGGGAGGGTGTGTGTGTGTGTGTGGGAGGGGGGGGGGGGGTACTCAGTGATCTGAACACATCGGACATTGTCGTGAGTCCCGGCAGGAACAGCTGGTCAGCTGGAGAGAGGGGTAGGAGGGGGCAGGGATAAGGAGGGGAAGAGATGGGGAGGCAGTGCGCTACACTGATAATGGGATTAGGTTAAAAGATTCAGAGGGGGAGTGAGGAGCCCCTGCCACCCCCCACACCCCCCATCCCATTAGTAGCCCTCCAAATAATGCATAAACTCTCAACCACCCTATCAAAGCCAACGCCAACCTCCGCCCTAACTAGCTCTGCCAACTCTTCATCCCACAACTGAACCCCAACTTCATCTCCTACCATCTCCTAAACCACAACACATAAATCCAGGTGAGTCTTAAAGAGGTGCTCTTCCACTGCTACGGTACAGAACAAATTATTTCTGCTGGTCAGCTGTTTCCAACCAACAGGAAGTGGGCTAGTTAAACTCGCATCAGCGCAGACCATTACATGAACCCGGAATATAATGACTTGCTCGGCGTCTCACTGTGCCCAGTCAAGCACTGTGTTCCATAGTGATGTAGACTGCTGAGTATTATCTATGAGACTGCTGACAGTTATGGCACAACAGCTGGCAAATTAGACCTATCAGCGATGCTAAATAATTCATGTGAGACAACACTAACATGGCAGATCCTATTCATTACACCCTATCACGCATGCAGGCACACTTTCATCTCTGCTAGGTGGAGAACTTTACAGTATTCAAAAGAAAAGGTTGGGGTCAGACAAAGACAGGCCCAGAGTGGGACAATAACTTGTTGGGAAGTGGTGTGAGAACACGCCCGTCCGCACAGAGGCTGTAATAATTATGACTGGGGACGAAGCAGCAACACACTCAGGAGTGTGTACAGAATATCGCACACTTTGTTTTCCGTATACATTCTTTGAAACGATGTGCAATCCAGAGAGGAGCAGATATGCTCTGGTGGGGAAGAGGACAAGTCAGACTTCAGGAGCTTTCCAATGAAAAGAATCAAACCTTCCTCTTCTCTTTCTGCTACAACACACACACACACACACACACACACACACACACACACACACACACACACACACACACACACACACACACACACACACACACACACACACACACACACACACACACACACACACACACACACACACACACACACACACACACACACACACACACACACACACACACCACCTAAAAGCTTGGCTCGCATGACTGGCGATGGGCAGAAACAGATTATGGTTATTGATCGCTGCCTGGAGATGGATCAGTGTGTGTGTGTGTGTGTGTGTGTGTGTGTGTGTGCTTGTGTGTGGGTGTGTGTATACTTGTGTGTCAGAGAAAAGGATGGGGACTGAGGGGCAGTGTGCAAAAGCTATTGATTCTGTCCAGTAGGGAGGCTATGTCTCTGAATCAAGGTCAGTCTTGCACTGTCTCACCTATTAGCAACTTGCCATCACACAAACACACATGCACACAAAGAGAACAAGTTTTACCTTTACCAGCAGCTCCCATCATCAAAAAGTGACGGAGGGCACATCAAACTCAAGTGCTTATTGAAGAAAGAAATGAATCCCACCATCTGGAGGTGGACATTACTCCACAGTGACAGTATGAAGGATCTTCTCCTTACAGTAAACAGAATCAGACAGGAAGCTCATCCTGTGACAGTCTAGGCTCAAGAGACCCAACCAAACTCATCATTTCCTTCAAGCCATAGATTACATTTGTTCCCATCATTTTATGTTAGAAAATCACAGAATGACATCAGCTAATGCAAATAATATGTTTGAAAATAATAAAACTGTTGTTTAGTTGCAGGAAAATATCTTTTTACGTAGAACATTTTGTGGTTTGACAACACAAGAAGTGAGGAGCAAAAACAGAAGCTGCTGATAGGACGACCACAACGATGGACCAGTTGCTTTTTCTATCAGGCTACATGAATAATAAATGATCTATTTATGAGTTGTTTGTTAAAAGCTTGTGATAAGATGCTTTATGGTATGAGGTCAGTGTGTTCTGACAAAGGAACTACATCGACACTAAACGTGTCAAAGAGTGAGAGTCAGGTATATCTAGAGTCAGATTTGGGATGTAGGATATGCTGCTGCTATATCCGATAACCGATATTTACCAGTATTATAAATAACTTATATTTTGGTACATTTGACAACGATACCTCCCCCCTGAAAACATACGCAAATAGCAACAAGATGGAAAATAAATGTTAATATCAGCCCATCGGACTTATACCGATATGTTAAAAAAGGACTAAAATCGGCCGATACCGATTTAACAAATCAGTGGAAGTGGAAAAAACGGAGCAGAAGCAGGACATAATGTGGAAGAATATAAGAAAAGGGGTGGGATCCATCTGAAATAAACAAAAAAATAAACAGTGTTGTCCATCTGTGTGTAACTTTGTACAATGTTGCTGGTGGATATTTTTCAATATCAAATCCTATTAGCTTGAGAGATTCTGTGAGCGTTGCAGCAGACTGCTGGAGTCCTCTCGAGCCGTGTGACAGAGCGAGAGAGGGGGCTGCAGAGCCACACTGGCCTTTTATCTGGATACACAGGGGTCATGTAGCTTCTCTTTGAAGAAATATTCTCTAATTACCTTGGAGAGTGGTCTCACAGGCAGAGAGCGGGCGGTGGATTGTTAAGGCATTGTGAAGGGGTAAACTAAGGATGAGGATTTTCATCCAGCACAACAAAAAAATTACACACTTCCTGGGATAAAAAAAAATAAACAAGGTGGGTCATTGTTCCAACCTGCAAAAAATGACTGGGGAGGGCAAAGTGCAGAAAGCCGGAGAAAACATCGAGCATCCTGATTTACGACACAAAACATTTTGGTTTTTCCATTTGCCACTGTCCTGATGAGCACTCTAGCCCAGCAGACATGCAGATACAGATATTGGCGAAACACTTTGCCTGGCTCACTCATTCATCTCCTCTCTTGGAGCACGCGAGGCCTGGCAGCCCGTCGGTGCCAGAGCTCCAGAGGCAGCGCTTATCTCCTCCCAGAGATCGTGCTTTTGTGATGACTGCTCGGCTCCTCTGCTGAGGAATGCCAGGTGAAGCTTTGCGGCTCAGCACAGGCCTGTTACTCGCCCCTCTCTCCAGCAACACCCTCCCCACCCCAGCCCATCTCCCTACGGCTCACACAGGCAAAGCAAGGCCCACCCCCGGCTCTGGCACTGAGAGCCACACTGGGCTAATTCACTTGGCGTTGGGTAACAGACATCTGTCACTCAGTATGCCCCAAGGGACACACAGACACAGCCCGATACCGGGGTGAGGGGGACGCAATGTGATGCATTGTGAGAGACGTACAGATGGATGCATACTTACACACAGGCCACTCGGTGTGTAGCACCACCGTTTAGTCTGTGCTGCGTGACTAAACATACTCAGCAATTCTTTTAAAACCCAGTTTGGAAAAACGTTGGAATCCCAAATCCAACGGATCCCACACTTCCTTCCAAATGATGCCTTCTTGAGGGAGGTTTCTATAGCAACCGCCAGAGGGACAGCGTGGCTCTGGTGAGGCGGTGCTGTACATGCTGTCCGAGGAGGAGCCGGGCGTTGAGGGAGATCAGGTTTCGCCCTCAAGGGGCCATCCCGATTCTGCCCCCCCACCCCCCACCACCCACCCCCAATCCACCGCCCCAACTCCATGCTGCTGGCATTCACATGCTAATTCATCTCCACTGGTAATTACACTCGCTTTAAACCAACTGACAACTACAGCTGGAGTCAGGCTCGTAACGGCACACTGTTGGAAGGGTGGAGGGATGGAAGCAAGTGTGTGTGTGTGTGTGTGTGTGTGTGTATGTGCGCACTTACATGTGTTTGCTCCTGGTGCTCTTATTTTGGCTCTCGTTTCCTTCCATAAAACGGTAGTGATAGATGATGACACATTATCGGTGCTCGAACCCCAAACAGCCACACAACCTCCCATTTTTGCTTCAGGGCGTGAAACAGCCCCGGCCTAATAGTTGCATGTAAATCAGGCGGCTCATAAAGATCACTGTCAGCACTCAGCTGTGTACATTGACTAACACGACATGCACGCCACATGTCCCAGTGAATTTAACCACAAGGCTTTTTGGCTCCTTTGAGTGATGTCTCACAACTAACCCAATCACTCTAAAAATACAAACACGCGATCTGCTCTAATTTGTAGCATTCCCACAACGAGCGGATTTTTTTTATAGAGGGGTAGCGAAGAACACATGAAACAGCTGTTTGGACGTGTAAAGGATACAAGCTCTGGTAGAGAGTCAGCCGGGATTTGACAGCTCTGCTGGCATTTATACAAGTGGCTCGAACCAAGCTTGGCAACAGCGTCCCGGTGACAATGGCGCCATTAAACAGAGGTCCGAAGAAAGGAACCTGAAGAAAAAAAGAAACCACAGCGTAAACAAAACAGCCCGACACAAAAGTTAATTTGAGTTTGATGACAGAAGTTTAGACGAAAACACAGGGGTGATTAAAAAAATCCTCATCTTCTTCCAAACGGTTGCTCCATCTGTTTAGGGCACGGCTTCAAGTTGAAATTGAATTTCACCCAACTTTGCATGACAACTACACATATCTAATGGGAATCAATGTTAGGTAAATGAAATTAAAATGACAATCAATGCTATACAATGCCTTCATATTGAGCTGCTGAGCAAATACAAAGAAGCAATATGAATTTTAGCAACAGTGCGAGTGTGTGTGCGGGTACACGCGTCTGCTCATGCATATTGGAAGGGGCCCTTAATCACCGAAGCTCAATAGTCACTGACCTGGAAGTTGACGTGGATATCGGAGACGTTCTGAAAGGTTCTGCTGATTTTAACGTTGCAGTATAAAGAGTTTACCTCTTCAATCAGATTAAACAAACACATTTATTTCAAGATATAAATAATTAATCGCTGTGGAACAGTAAATAAAAGATGAAGGTTCTTAGAGGCAGGTGCAATTGCCAATTTCTATACATCTGAAATATATAAAAATGAGAGATGTTTTGGTAGGAGCTTCTCTTCTTTCCTGTGGCAAAAATATTATGTTTCTGCATTAGTGTTTCTGAAATTTTACGAAAATTCCCAAATTGTTCTGATCATATTGAGGTAAGCGGTCATTCCCACAATAAACGTGTAACGAAAGTAAACAAATTTGGTAAAAAATGTTCCCTAAACCTGCTGAAATTCGACTTTTAGAGTCACTAGTATGGACAAAAAAATTCTGCAGATCAGCGCATTATTTTAAGAAGATTACTAATAATAGTTTATTTATTTACTTATTTATTTTTAGATCCGAGACAAATAAATCTGAAGTAAAAACACCACTTCTTGCTTCAATCTTTTGGATTTTGTTTATTTTTTTAATGTAACTTTTCATTTGGTGATAATTTGTATATTAAAAGATCCAAGCATAGAAGAGTATAACATCCCTTCAATAATAATAAAAGTATGCAAATCGTGTAGATGCTTGAACATCTGAAGCCAGTGGTGGCAGGCTTTAGATGTTCAGACATTTCCATGTCCTCTGGGAGGCCACACATGGAGAGCAGTGCTATGGAGTAACCAAGATGAAAGCTGGCCAACAAAGGGCAGTAACCATCTCTGAGAGTACATACCCACAGTGTGGGTAATAATGCACCACTGGAGTGGATGTGGGGAGGCTGAAAGCCTTCAGACAGAAAGATCCTATAAAATTCACCCACAAGTAAGAGAAGAAAACTGCAGCTAGGGAATACACTCACTATCAGAGACAGGAAATAAACGCAGCACCACGCTGTCTGCGTGCAGCGGGAAGTATCACCGTTTCTTCATAGCGAACAATCGAAGGAGACATAGGAGGAAACTTTTCTATTAAGCGTCTCAAAAATGAGAACCAGCCTCTTCACAGAAGAGATAAATAAAAGAATCCTTTCTACTTGGCTTAAAAGCAAAAATCTGAATAAATTACGTGTGGATTTTTATCAACAAGTCATTTTATTTTGAAAACATTCCAGTCTAAAACAAAATTCCAGACATTTTCAACATGAATATGTTTCCCATAAAAGCTTGACTTGATGTACTTTTATACTTCCTTACTACTTCCCACTTTAGAGGTTGAGGTTGTGCCAGTTGTGTTTATTATCATAACTTAAATGAACATAGCTCTGTAGCTATTTAGGCAAACAGTGCAGCTTATATCGATTCTGAATGTAGAGAATCTCAGCTTTTCGTTGATAGAAACAAATTTAATGGGCTAGGGTTGGGTGTGTCCGCATGTTTTAGTGGTTTTAGCTTTAGTGGTGTACATTTACAACTGTAAATAATACTGTATATTTGTTAAAAGTTATATCTCATTATTTTTTCCATACTTTATTAAGACTTGCACACAGAATTCAAGAATGAAAGTCTGGGGGTAAAACGTTTCAAAATTCCAGACTTTTTAAGACTTTTGGGATCTGTGCAAGCACCCTGCATTAGCTTGACCGTATCGTTCCTGCCTCCTAACTAGAGGGTTGCAGGATTGTGCCCTAATCAGTCTGTCGCATCCTTGAGGAAGACACTTTACCTGCCCTACCTGCTGGTGGTGGAAATCGGCGGTGTCGACTGTGTGTCATCCTCACCTCGGTCAGTGTAGCTCCTCACCACCAGTGTGTGAACATGAATGGGTGAAAGAGTGTTGATTTGTACAGCGCCTTGGGGATGGGTTGGGGTTTTTTAGATGGTGCTATATAAATATAGGCCATTTACAATTTACAAAATCATTTTTATTGTATTAAAAACGAGCTTAAAATGGGAAATTAACATTTTACTGCTGACGCTTTGTTGTTTTGTTGCCAACTGATTTTTTTTACATTAAAGAGCAAATTGCAGGTTAAATTTCTTTTCTAATTCATTTAAAATACTGCCCAAAAATACTATTTGAAATGCTTATTGTGGATATTTCATTTTAAAATGCATAACAGCAGAGTTTTTCCTAGTAAAAAGTGTCCTTTCTCATCAAAACTTCTAAAAAGGCTCTTTCTTCTAAATCTGAACCTCTGACGTAACCAAAGGCGGTTAGAAGCTAGGCGCTGCCTCAGCTCAGTGTGGAGAGTGGGTAGTTTTAGGGTAGAGAGGTCATGTTATCGAGTCAGTGTGTGTGTGTGTTTGCTGGTTATGGATTGTGTTCATTTTGATAAACTATAGTTTGTGCAGCTGAAAAGACAGACTTCTGTAGCCCACATCGGTCGGTACCGGGTCAGTATCTATCTATCTATCTCTCTCTCTCGATATCACTCACTTTCTCTCTCTCTCGATATCACTCACTCGCTCACTCTCTCGATATCACTCACTCTCTCACTCTCTCAATATCACTCACTCTCATTATATCACTCACTCTCTCACTCACTCTCTCGATGTCACTCACTCTCTCGATATCACTCACTCTCTTGATATCACTCACTCTCACTCTCTCGATATCACTCACTCTCTCACTCTCTCGATATCACTCACTCTCTCACTCACTCTCTCGATATCACTCACTCTCACTCTCTCGATATCACTCACTCTCACTCTCTCGATATCACTCACTCTCTCACTCTCTCGATATCACTCACTCTCTCACTCACTCTCTCGATGCCACTCACTCTCTCGATATCACTCACTCTCTCACTCACTCTCTCGATATCACTCACTCTCTCACTCACTCTCTCGATATCACTCACTCTCACTCTCTCGATATCACTCACTCTCTCACTCTCTCGATATCACTCACTCTCTCACTCACTCTCTCGATGCCACTCACTCTCTCAATATCACTCACTCTCTCACTCACTCTCTCGATATCACTCACTCTCTCACTCACTCTCTCGATATCACTCACTCTCACTCTCTCGATATCACTCACTCTCTCGATATCACTCACTCTCTCGATATCACTCACTCTCACTCTCTCGATATCACTCACTCTCTCACTCTCTCGATATCACTCACTCTCTCACTCACTCTCTCGATGCCACTCACTCTCTCGATATCACTCACTCCCTCACTCACTCTCTCGATATCACTCACTCTCTCACTCACTCTCTCGATATCACTCACTCTCACTCTCTCGATATCACTCACTCTCTCGATATCACTCACTCTCTCGATATCACTCACTCTCTCACTCTCTTGATATCACTCACTCTCACTCTCTCGATATCACTCACTCTCTTGATCTCTCTCTCTCTCTCTATATCACTCACTCTCTCACTCACTCACTCTCTTGATATCTCACTCTCTCTCTCCCTCTCTTCACTCTCTCGATATCTCAATATCTCCCTCTCTCTCTCCCTCTCTCCCCCCCTCTCCCTCTATTTAATTTTGTTTAAAAGAAAACACCAAAATTTGGATTTTCCAATTTTTAAATATATTTTTATCCACCACAGAACAATTACCAAATACAAGCCCCAACTTTAAAACCTCCGACACGACTGCCAACTACAAGGATTTACCTGAGGTTTCTTCATGATCTGGATGAAGTACATGTGATTCTTCATTGGGGAGATGATAATGAGCACGTCTCCAAAGTCAGTGGGAATGATGCCACGTCGGTAGTCCCTGGAGTGTTCAGACCACACGATGTGCACCTCATCATTGCCCAGGTGACGCAGCTGCCAAACAAACAAAATCGTCCTAATCAAGAGCCTAGCGAGTGCATGTCATGTTCACTGTAGTGGTAATGAAGGAAGACACCAGACTGGTATTATCAAGTCAGCCCTTTCGTCCCTCATTACCTCTGAAGGAAGGTAACTGAGTAAAGGTGTCCCAAAAGCAGGACATGGTTCATGGTTTCATGGAGGCGATGCAAGAGCAAAGTGCTCGTTTGCAGATAAACTTATTTTTGTCCTCAAGCGTACAAGTCCTGGTTTTGTTTCTTTTTATAGTTTTTTTTATTACATATTCAAAAAGCAAACACAAAATAAACAAAAATTGAGCATTTTAAAAGTAATTCAAATCCAATTAGCCAGAGCCCATCACATCAGAGTTTAAATTGCTTCCCATTTCCACTCTATTCATAAACACAAATGAAACTGGACAGGACAAGAAGATGCACTTAAACAGCAGGAAATGGGCTGATGCTACTTTAGAAGAGGCAAAACAGGTGTACCCTATTTGAAAGCAAACAGATTAACAGTCCTTGGCAAGTGAAGATCACCTATTAGCTGGTAGACCAGTGATGTTGAACAAGCAACTAATTTCTAGTGTATCATGGACACTGAAAAGTGAGCCTCTACTCTGAAGAAAACATCTGCCAATGTACTGTTGGCCTAATGAGCCATTAAGAAACATGCCCTCGCCAACAAAAAATGCAATTAGCACATTCTATTATAAGCCCTTAATTATGGTAATACGGTAATCTTAAACAAATCCACGGCATGCTGATTACTGAGGCTCGCCAGTTCAGTGTGTCTGTCCAAGGATCAGCAGGTACCTAACAGGTCAGTCACTGGGACAATTTCAGAGAAAATGTTGAATATGCATTTGCAGCAGACAATTAACACTGGGATGTTAATTTGGGTTAAGATATTAGCATTTGGAGGAGCTGAATGACAAGTTTAATGAGGATGCTTATGCTCAAGTCAATCATCTTCTGCACGGATCCATTTTATCCCCCTGTTAATCACATCAAAATGTTTGAGACTTCTTTAATAAAATGTGATTCAAGTCAAAGGCTCTTGTCCAATTATCCCTCTTTGACCTCCCATCCAGCCAGTGGGCTCCACACACACTGAAATAAGAGGACTCCAGAACAAAAGAGACTCCTTATAAAAACAACCTGCAGCAGCCCAGTTAAGCTGTAGTGCCTGAGGGTGAGTGTGATAGCTAAGGCACCCGTCTACCTCCTTCCCTTTCACACACAGGCGCATAAGTCTACATGGCCTGACCCCCCCAACCCCGCAGGTCGCTTCCATAACCCCATTACTGAAGCCAGCTGCCACTGCTGCAGCTTGCTTTGGTCCCAAAAATCCAAAATTCGATTCAGGAATTTGTGTTTCCCTCCTTTCATCATCTTTAAAACAGCCAGTCTGCGCAGCGAGAGCTGCCCCGTCCATCTCCCCCTCGCGGTACGCTTCTATGGTTACAAGCCATAAAGTGGGTGACTGCTGGACTAAGTGTTATTTTTAAATTGACAGAGAAACATCCTACTTAGACAAAGACAAAGCCTGCCTCATTCCAATTCTTCATACCATTTCCCCCCTGGGCTCGTTTTGTAAAGCATTTGCAGCCAGCCACCCAATTTTTGTCAGACTTGTGGCTGGTGTGGGGATCCGAGCAAGGTGAGCCTGAGCAATTACAGAACTTTCTGGTGAAATGTATGGAAGTGGAGTGGCACCACACGCTTCCTCCGAGCACAGGCACCCTCCAGCGTCTCACTCTGGTCACGTTCAGCCAAACTCTTTCCACAAACGACATTTTGTGGGTTTTGAAGCAGATTCAGGACGGGTTTGGAACGAGTAGTGCACTTTTTTTTTTTTTAACCGAGAGGGAGAAAGTCTGTCGAGGTTAGTACAGTGGTTGGATATAAGAGAGCCTGATGAATTTCCCCTCCCAGCAGGGTATTGTATGAGAAGATTGGCAGCGCGAGCAGGGGCCTTGCGGCTCATTTCTTCGTGCTAACTGCTACTACTGCACTAGCGCTTAGAATCCCACTGCAGAACCCAATCGATTGCTCCTGTGGCGGCAGCAGGAATTGGATAAAAGGATCCTGCCGGCATCCGGCCGGCGCCTGCCCTAGCAGGGAGAGCTAATGGCTGAATCCAGGCCCTGGTCACAGCACACAGGGAGGGGAGCAAGGGCTGGAAGAATCATAGTCATTACCACAGCAGCACATGCCCTCTCTTCACTCACGCGCCTGCGATTCTCCACTCCTCAGGCCTTCCTGACAAGGGTCACTAATCAATGCCCGTACTCTGGAGTCACACCTCCTGATCACAGCTTAACAGAGCCGAAGGCTACACAACACACTGCTCAGGGCAGGCATGGCTGTGTAGCCATTTCACGGCATCCCATGTGTAAAATAGCACCTACGTTGGTCACTATCTACTAAGCATTTGGGTTTGCATTTACTTTAATGAGAATTATTCACAGACAAGTGAAACACTTAAAAATGAGGGTTTATTTTTACCTTTTTGGTAAGGCTATCATCGGAACCAGATGGCATACGTGTGGACACGTGGAAAATGACTTCCACTGTGGAGGTAGCATAGTAAGGAGCGGTTAGGCCCGTGCTGCCATTCCTCTGGAGACCTCCCATAAAGCCACAGTGAGTGGCCAGGTCAACCTGAAGGACAAAGATTACCGCACAGTTTAGCATTTTATGAGTGGAAATGAGTGTATTTCTACACAGACTGGGCATAAAGTTGATTTAAGGGTATTAGGGGTGCAACGGTATGCCGAAAATCCCGGTTTTGGTGGGACTTTGGCTTTAATGTCACGTTTCGGCTCATTTTCAGTACGGTGAGGGATCAGAGTGAAGAAAAGGTTTTTTGTATAACGGGTCCAGCTTTGTTAACATTTAAAATTAAACTTCGCTTGCAGTAAATTCTCCAACAAAATATCCTCAGTTAACATACAAATGTATGCAATAAAATATTCAAAACCTTTAACAGTTCAAGTATTTTCATTTAAGGAAACATCAACACTACTGCAACTGAAAGAACAGACTACTGAAAAAGAGAAGTAGTGTCCATCTTTAGGAAATTAATTCTTTTTTCCTTAACCCTTTGATGCATAATGGTCACTACAGTGGACAGGTACTCAGAATTGTTATTTATTTTTACTATTAAGCACAGTTGTTGAAGACTTTATTGCATTTGAGCCCCTCCATTTGGACTATAAGTCAAACCAACATATTTCATGTTCAGAATGCACGCTGTCCACTGAGGTGGACATGTAGTAAATAATTTGTAAATTAAATGTTACAAAAATATGTAAATATGAAATTTGTTTCATTCACAGCTAAAGATGAATGAAAAAAATGGTAAAAAAATCATGGTTGAATATTTCATAATTCATGCATCAAAGGGTTAAGTGCATCATTGAGAGTTCCAGCTTGTAGCCTTGTTCAGGTTCGTTCAACCTTCAGTTGTCACACACACTGATGTGTGTGCGAAATTTGTTCTCCGCATTTGACCCATCCCCTGGGGGAGCGGTGAGCTGCAGACACAGCCGTGCTCGGGAACCATTTGGTGGTTTAACCCCCCAATCCAACCCTTAATGCTGAGTGTCATGCAGGGAGGCATTGGGTCCCATTTTTCATAGTCTTTGGTATGACCCGACCAGGAATCGAACCCTGATCTCCCAGGCTCAGGGTGGACACTATCACTAGGCCACTGAGCTGGTTCTATTGATGTAAAGTTGAGTTTAACTTCAGTTTATGCACTGTCGTGGTTGCTCAGCAACAGTGCATAAACTGAGGTAAAGGTGGGAATAATCTTAAGACTGGACCTTCCAATTTCACTGCCGTTCACTACCATTGTTCCTGGTCAACGAAGGACCCGATGCTTGGTACCTACACCAGCTTACGTCAACCGGGTAGTTTGGGTCCTTTGAAGGATGCAGCCCCTGAATTTGGACACGGCTGCATGTGTTGCTGGCTTAAGTGCAGTGACACACCCGTGTAGGATCTCAGTCCGTCTCTGCCCCGCACCGAAAAATCCGAACAGGTACCGTTACACCCCCACAAGGTATTACTGTTTGCACCTCCCATCCAACTCCAGAAACAAAGTCTTCAAAGGCCTGGCTGCCTGCAGTGTTGGACAAGATGGAGCACTTGTCTTCCTGACCTTCTCTGATGTAGAATACAGCAATCTTGTGCGTCTCCCGGCTACAAAAATAAATCACAAAATTGAGGGAAAGAAAAACAGAAAATAAGGGAACAAAAACAATGAAAGAGCTAATTTAGCAAATGTGGCAGAACTTGAAAAGCTTGATGCTGTTTAAATCTTTCTAAACTAAATTCCTTTGACGTGAAGATCCACACATTCCAAACCCCACACCTGCCAAAAAAGATAAGCTGTGTGGTTAGGAACAATTAAGTTGCTGAATAAAAATCAGAAGCAGGGGGATAAAAAACACACATCTGCCAAATTTCTTCACTATTTTGTCAGCTTTAACATGCTTTTTGAAAAGAAGGCAGCAAAGTCTCCTCATCTATTCCCCTTGTTGCCATGGCAGTGCACGGTGTCGGGGTAGGTTTTGGGCACTTTGCATGCTTCTGCAAAGATTGTTATTATTGTCCAGCAAAGTCCGTCTGTCCGAAAAAATAACAGTTCCATCCCAAGAGGAATTCTTTAATAGGTTCTTGTCATTGGTGGCATGAGATGAAATTATTGATTAGAAGAGGGGAAAACAGAAAGAGGACGACAAGAGCGATGGCAGGTGGTTTTCAGGGTTGTGGTTAAAAGAGTCTGGCATGAAGAAAATGACGGGGTTAGAAGAGAGGAATCACGCGCTGTTTGAAGAAGCTTTCACCTGGGCTCAAACAGGTGTGTCAGAAAACTGTTACTGAATTACAGGCAATTGTGTGTTCACTGGTATCTCAGACAGACGTGATGCAAAGCCTCGTTTTCACTGGGCACAAGGAAAAAAAAAACCTTACCACTGCCTTGAGTCCAAGTTCTTCAGCTCTCTTAAAAGTTTAGAGTTTTTCTTCAGCAAATGGAAGTTTTTCCTGCATAAAAACAATCATCAGATAAGAAATTTTAAACACTGTGGAGAAACAATTCAGGTGTCTGTAAACCCACGGCGGGATAATGATCTGCCTGAAGTTTTCATACGGTTTTGATTACCAAAAGCAAAGCAGGCACAGGTGCAAAACCCAATCTCCTAGTTGAGGTGTGTGTGTGTGTATGTGTGTTTTATTAAGAGGTGTAAGCTTTTAATTTACAGGGCACAGCCGCAAAGATGTGGCTTTGGAGACCTTAGTGAAAACAGCTGGGCACTTTTACCCCGTTGAGAGGAGATTAGGACACCGCAGACTCCAATGTGCCTTCAGTTCGCCTCTCTTTAACTTACAAGCAAGCGGCTGAGTTACAATGAAGCTTTAAATGGGCGAATGTTTTAGATTTTTTATTAAGCAGCAGAAAAAGAGATCACCAAAATAAAATCTGGTCTTCCGTAAAACACAAAGGAGATCCAGTAAGAAAAAAGACTCAATATTTAATTTATGTCAACTGTATAAAACACATAATTAGTCCCGTTTCCACTATCACAACTTCCGGGTAATTTTACCGGATCGTAGGCTGGGCAACAAATCGAACATTTATCATTATCAACATTTCTGACGCTTATCGAGATCGTTATTCCCATGTCAATAAATTAGATAATAAAAAAAATGAAAAGATGTGTGTAGGTTAGCAACGTTCATGTCACTTTAACTAATTTGCTGCCAGCTGTTTCCTGATCGGTAAAGCCCTTTGCTGCCAGCGTTTCTCACCATTTTTACTGTTTTTTTTAAGAGTCACAGAACGTTGCGCGCTAGGATGATGTCGACGCCAAAACAACCAAAACAGAGTGGAGACTCACCTCTTACATCAGGAAGAATCCGCACGTTTTGAGCGTTATCCGTTCTTTCATAATCCGTTGTCGAATTGTGATCGGCAGAAGCTTTTCCGGTTCGCTCCTCACTTTTTTTTACAGCAGTGGCCCAAAACGATCTCCTAACACATGGATTTTCTGCTTCCTGATCACGTGACGTGTGACATACGTAGAGGAAGATCGGCTTTAGAGCTAAGATGTTTGTTCTCAAGGTGCGGGGGCTCGTTCTGATGCCCACACAGTAAAAAAATGCAGTGAATGAGTTAAGAAGCGGTACCACCTTGAGTCACGTAAAAATGTGACTCAGCGTAATCCATGCAACAGCTCCATCTAGAGGACTACTTTTGTTTCTGCACATACCGGTAGTTATCGTCCATTTATCGTTATCGAGGTGAAATCCTCAATAAATCGTGATATTGATTTAAGGCCATATCTCCCAGCCCTACCGGATTGTTACATTTTGTCTCCACTTCACAAGGTCTGCACAAACAGATCACTTTCCGAGCTACTTCTGGGACCAACCGAGTAGCTTTACAGGGGTATGTACTCAGGAATGGCCCAGTAGGGTCAATGGGCAGAACTTGTGGTTAATTCATGCTGACTGGTTGTAAATCAGTAGAAAATAACTTTAGCAGATACTGACAACCAGCATTTGTAAAACTGGAAGAATTGGTGGTAAAACTGAATAAAAGGAAAAGCAGCATTTACGCTCCTTTAAAATCTGTGTTTCCAAACTCCCAAAGATGAAAACATGAGTTGTATGCGAGTTATTACAGCTTTGTGGTCTCTGGTCTTTGAACGCCACCTTTTAAGTCACACAGCCGCTCTCCTCATCCCCTGAATGGATTAAATTATGGCATACGGTACTTTGAAAGAATACCATAATGTTAATAATGTTGGATTTTGGTTCTAATCAGTGATGTCTTTCACTGCCGAATTGGTTGCAATATGCTGACGTCTTAGCAAAGTCTTGAAAGGGCCGATTTCGTATGGCTACACAATGGCTGAGAGGACCAAGCCATCGTATTTTCCTTGTCAGCTTCCCCATCTCAGAAATTTCCCAGAACTCTTATAATGGAAACGCATCTAATCTTTGCATTTGATGTTTTCTCGAATTTAATTCACAGCAGATAAAGAATCTGAAAGTCCAGGATGTTGGTGCACTTTTAGGATTTAGTTTGCAAACCCAATAGACCCCTTTTTAAAGCTTACTTTGTTACATCTCTTTTCTTTCAAATCTAAAGGCAAATTTTTCATTATGGTTGCTGCAATTTTCAGTTACTAGTAATACCTGCGATCCCAAGAGTTCATGCCAAGATCGTTGAGCAGCAGCCGGCAGAAGTAGAATGGAGCTTGTGGTTCCTGGTAGGAGGGCTCCCTTTGGCAGGCAGCCCGAAAGCTTACATCAGCATCCCACTTCCTCACTTGTTCCTCTTCCTGGTGAGTTTGACGGAGAATGGCCTCCAGTATGGTGCTCTCTTGTTCTAAGTTCATGCCGTGAGGTGAGGGTGCTGGTTGATTGAGCTTGAGTCGTGGCTGAGAGAGGCATTCTGGGCTGCTGTGGCTAAGGTCCTCCAGCAGCTTATCCAGATCATCAATCTCTTCGTCTTCGGAACAGTTAGAGAGGGAGTCAGAGTAATGGAATTTGTGTGGTCCTTTTGTTGGAGAGGCGGGCTGGTTTCTGCCAAGTGTGCTAAAAGCTTTAGAAATAGGTGACTCGACAGCATCAAAGACCCCCGCATCGTCAAAGTCTTCCTGTGTGGTGCAGTATAGGATTGTGCCATCCCAGGAATACTTGCCCGAGATGTCCCGGACAATGACGCGAACTTGTGAGGAAGGGTGCGGGGGTTGACCGACAGTGGGTGTCTCAGCAGGGATCTGTAGGTAGGACACCAACGTGCTATCGTTGAAGACAAACAGCTGTAGGTTGGGGCTTTTAAAGACCTCAGAGGACAGCTCAGACGACTCCACGTAGGGGTTGTCGTGGTTTTCGCTCACAAGGCTGTACAGAAGAGCGGGACCACCACTCAGAGGATGGTGGCCAAGATGGTTCACCAGGTGAGTCATGACCATCCGCGCCGTCAGAGGTATCAGCTCCATGTTTCGACGACGCTTTTCTGGCAGGATCAAAAGATACACAAAACAGTGAAACAAAACTGGGATTCAGAAGACAGCAGCACATGCAAAGCCTTTGATATCACACTCGGTGCACAATTTGCCAAACATCTTTTAAAAGCCTTTCATTTGTGTGTAGACATGCCATCATCTCGATCAGCTCTTTTTAAGCAAAGCCAAATCTTTCTCATAAGTATTAATAGGGGTGGTTCATTTATTTTTCACAATAGCTTGGCCAGCACACCTCTAAGTAGGTAGCATCTAATCATAAGAGACAACTTTGCAAAGCCCATTGAGCGTTCTTACAATGGATCAGTTCTGGGTTCTGAGACTGGCCAAGTGCTAATGAGGACGACCATCTTTGCAGGCTGCTGAATAGGACACTGCTCGGTGGATTGCATTTATGTAAATGTACAGGTTTTCATTCCCAAGTGAAAGGCATGCAGAGCTTTATTCTGCAGTGATGCGGGGAAAAACAAGAAGATGCACTTTTGCATTGTGACAGTGCTATCAATACCATCATCCCCCCATCAAAGTAGAGAAAGCTCTTTAGAGAGCAGGCCAAGCTGCATTAGAGAAGCGCTGGCCCTTTGATGTGACTTGATCAATATGAGGTGAGGGCATGAATATAACTAGGCCGGCACGCTTTGGTTTGCCCTTTTGATAGTGTTTTGTTATTTCTGCTAAGACTCTGTGCAGCAGTGCACCATGAAAAACAAAAAAATGCAGAGGTGTGCATGGTGACATTTTCAAGACAAGAAGCTTCTGTTTAAATATCTGCACCGTTTCAGCAGATGTTTGTGGTCCGCTTTGGTCTGTTATGCGTTTTAGAAGATAAGGACACCGGAAGGGACTTTATTGACTAATGGAATCACAAGGCCGAAAACAGAAAAAAAAGAATCAACATTTTTTAATACTCCATAATGGGCTCTCTCTTTACGACTGACCACTAATGCAAAAATTCCATTTCCCATGATGGCTGATTTTCTTTTCATACTTTTAATGAGATATTGACATCTAATGGAGCGGCTCCAAATGGACAGGCTACTTAAGTTTGCTTTTACCTGTAACCTTTTTGGGATTTTGCTGTTTTTTTTTTTTTATATACTGTATATGTGAGGGCAGTGGGGTGGGGATAATGACCATGGTGATCATCTGGATTTGATGCAGTTAAAAGTCTCATTATTACTAATATTTAAAAAATTTTTTTTATTTGATTGGTCACGCTGCATTTTATATGCATTCTGAACGTAAAAATTATCTTCAATCCTTATTACTTGCATCAGTCACAGAAAGGTAATAGACAGGAAATGGTCGGATTGGAAAAAGACAGTTTTTCAGACGTCTCAATGAAAATTTATATACATGGCCCCACCCACCTTGGTTTGGCTTGCAGCTGCTTCTCGGCTAGTAGAAGCTAACCATTTGCAACTCCACGACATAACAGAACTTGTTCAGGCTAGTCGTATTAGTGAAGATAATGTTTTATCCGGAAAAAAAAAAGTTTCACTGTATTCTGAGTTTTGTTAACGAAGACAGAAAAAGGGTTGTGTTGCTGTTAGCCAATCAGAGGTGAGACATTTGCATACTATTAATATTAATGAGACAAACTCATAATCTGCCGACCCACTCCTCCGATAAATTTCTAGCCATGAAACAGGAGCACAAGAGCATATTTTCTACAGAAAACTGCCCACAAAACATTCACTCTTAAAGACCACAGCAAATTATGAAAAACACGAGCGAATTAGACCTTTAATTACTGGAACAACTACCACACAAACCAACACATCGGTCTTGTAGACGGAAAATGACTGGGTGTCCTTACCTTCAGCTACAGTGAGAAGATTGCTAATATCGGAGGGGGTCTGTGATGGCGGTGTCTCACAGTTCTTAACCTGACCTAACATTAGGTCATAGTCACTAGACAAATCAGACAAATTGAGGAGATAGTGGCTTTGTTGTGTGTGCAGGTTAGAGCCAGACACACAGCAATGCAGCACCTGAGAAACAGAAGAAGATTATTATTAATTAAATGAAAAGCGCAACATTTTGTGGAATTTTGATGAACTTATGTGCAAAACAGGGCAAAAACCCCACAGAGATGTTCCTGCAGAACTGCTTTAGCAAGACAAGCTTCTGGATCACATGGTCTATTTACATCATAAGGCAAAAGTGGAAAGGACAGGGGGGGGGGGGGGTGCTTTATTGCCACTAATCCATTTCTCCTGTGATGTGTGAGTGTATCGATCTACATAACAGATGGCAGAGCATCCGTTGGCAGTGCTAGATAAGGCGCACTGGGGCAGTTGATTACAGCCATTGGACAGGTTTACACTGTTTGATTTAATTAAGACATTATCCTTGAGCTCAGCTCTCGCCACAAACATAAATGCTTCCCCAAAATAAACACCTGTATCATGTAAAACCTTAGTGGAGATACAAACGCGTACGGGGCGGGGGATAGAAGCCAAATGTATGTAGATGAGGGTGCATCTCATTCAGACTGAAGCAACTTGGGTAAAGCCATGCAAAGGCTAATCCCATTCAGTACAGGCGCATACACACACTTGGCTGGCTGGTCATGTGAAACAGTATTGTGTAGGGCAATGTAGACAGTATGTGGATGCTTCAGCCAAGCAGCCCTCTGAGTGCGCGGGGGGTGGGGGGTGGATTGGCGGATTGATGCTGAAAAGACCTGAACCAAACAGCTGCTACACCAAAGCCCCAAAGAGCTTCCTCGGTGGAGAGGTAAGGAGGGAGGGGAGGGGA